>NC_069501.1:326298536-326411036 GCF_027579735.1 Bombina bombina | reverse complement strand
ACTGAGCAATACCTAAGGAGTATCAATATCCAGCAAGATAAATATTGAATCCTTTAAAGGGACAGTAAACCTACCAAATAATGTTATATAATTCTGCACATAGTGAGCTACATTTAATTTAATAGCGCGATTGGGCCGGCTGTGACTAGACAGCGTGCCAGCGATGCGCTTAGGAGAAAAAACAGACCCGCTCAGTAGACCCGGGAGCGGCGTTCTGTAAAATTAAATGTTCGTAGTACAAAATCTCTGCAGTCCTTTGCTTTAGAAAGCTGGCGCTAAGCTAATGTTATATAATTCTGCAGTATGTGCAGAATTCTATAACATTATTTTGTAGGTTTATTGTCCCTTTAAGTGTAGGGCTGTTAGTAACTTGCAAGTGATTTTTGCCCCTTCTGCAGTATGGTCTATTTAGTGAGCCTTAGATAGTATGTTACTTTTTTACCAAGGACATTAAGGGTTAGATTACGAGTGGAGCGCAAACTTTTGTGCCAAAGTCATGAGGTATCGTGAGGGTTTGCGCTCATCAGGCTTTACCGCTCACATAGTTAAAAGTAAATGGGATCGTATAAGCACAATCGCGATTTACACTACAATGATTACCACGGCTTCAGAGCTCTGGTTAACTGTTTCGCGAAACTAAAAAGTTGCACAAAACACATCAAAAATACATTACAAAGAATAGTTACACTCAGAATAACACTGTCAAATAAAAATTATTTAAAAAAAAAATATTGCACACAAAACTTACAAAGGCTCAAAGATATGAGATCTCAGGTGTTAGAAAAAAAGGCAGGCAAAGGCCTTTAACTTTGAGATGTTGAGATGATATTTATTTATGAATACATAGAACATATTCTGTTATGTGCAGAATATTGGAATGTGAAATATTTATATTTTCATGTCTGGTTAGTGCACTAAAGAATATGCGATCGTGTTTGCACGAGAGTGGGGTGATATTCTAACTTTGGATTTCTGCACTAGGGTTACCACTAGATCTAAAAACATTTTACTTTCAACTTGAAATACGAGCCCAATCCGACGAGCACAGAGATCTTACTTCTAGCGCAATTAACACTCAAGCGGGAGCGTTTCTATTGCGCTCCACTTGTAATCTAGCCCTAAATTGTTAAATTCTATAATTAAAAAGAAACCTAAAGTGGCATTACCAGACTGCAGAAAAACCAAGGATTCATTAAAACCTGGTAAACATATGTTTTACGTTAACCATGTAGGAAAAAAGGAGTCAATTAAGCATTTACAATTCTACATCAAGGGGACTGACACGTAATCAATAAATGGCTCTAAAAGTAGATTTTTAGTGTACCTGATTATCCTGTTCCTCGACCGCCTCTATACACAGAGGCCTGCTCAGTTTCCATACCTTTGTCTTAACAAGAAAAACAATTTCAATGTAATTCTTTTCACAACACAAGACAGAATTACACTATTGAGACCAAAGAGAAATAATCTGTAGTATCTATTCAGAATCTAGTCAGGCAGAAAATTGAAGAAACAAAAAGTATATGCACTAAACTATATAATACTAAAGCCTCACTATGTTAAATTAAATAAAAAAATAAATTCAAACCTGCAGAAAAAAAACACAAGCTTTCTGTAAAAAATACAGCATTTTCCTATTTTGAAAAACAAACTGTGAACTAACGAATATATTTGGCAGTGTTTCAATACTGAGTTCTCCCAATCTTCCTTTTCTAAATAGATAAATAAATGAATGAAAAGAAAATACTATAGTATCTAATCTGCTAGAAACTTTCATAATATATTAGCACCTAGTTTGCTGTCTTTAAATGGAGACAACAATATTCGCGCTATTTAGCGTTTTTTTTTTTCATGATTTAAACGGAGCATGTTATTTTAAATAACTTTCCAATTTACCACTATAATCAAATTTACTTCATACTTTTTATATCCTTTGTTGAAGGAGCAGCTATGCACTAATGGGAGCTAGCTGAAAACATCCGATGAACCAAAGAAAAAAAGCATGTATGTGCAGCCAACAATCAGCAGCTATCTCCCAGTAATACATTGCTGCTCCTGAGCCCCTTTTCAACTAAGAGAGAATAAAGCAAATCAGATAATGCAAGTGAATTTTAAAGTTGTTGAAGATCATATGTTCTGTCTGCATCATGAAAGAAAAATATGGGGTTTAATTTCCCTTTAAATCAATAGCACCTCTATTCTTGCTTTTGTATTGCAAATTGTAGGTAAAAAGTATCTAGAGGTTTTCTCCATAGACCTCTATGGGGTGCACTACAAAAGCGTGCTAACCCGAAAGTGTGCGAGGCCAACTGCGCTAAAGCTGAAGGTGTGTTAAGAAATATTTCAAATATCTTTGTCCTTCTGTTAGAAGAAAATGATGTTATTTTTAATTAAAACAATAATATATATATATATATATATATATATATACAGGTGGCCCTCATTTTACAACGGTTCAATTTACACCATTTCAGAATAACAACCTTTTTCCCCAGTCATGTGACTGCTATTGAAAAGTATTGAGAAGCAGTGCATTTATTAAAACAGCCAGTAGGTGGAGCTGTCCGCTTGTGTTGCAGCAAAGCCAAGCAAGCTGAAATTAATCAGTTTAACCAGACCTGAGCTATCGAGCAGATTTCAAAGGAACAAGATCTTCTTGTCTATAAATCAGTCCAGATTGGAATGCATAGAAAGAACTGTTTGCAGAAAAATGCAAGTTAAGTCTTTGTTGTGTGATTATTTTATTAGGTTTATAATGTTGTTTAGCATTTAAAGTCTTCATTTGAAAGCTTTAAAAATAATGTATTAGGTGTTACTTATGACAATTTTGAGAGGGGCCTGGAACCTAACTCCCTCACTTCCTATTGACTTACATTATAAACTGGGTTTCAATTTACAACGGTTTTGATTTACAACCATTCCTTCTGGAACCTAACCCCGGCGTAAACTGAGGGCTACCTGTATGTATGTATATGTATATATATATAAACTTTTTCCTTTCTTTAACATTGAGTTGACTAGTTTTAAATGGACAGTCAAGTCCAAAAAAAACTTTCATGATTCAAATAGGGCATGAAATTTTAAACAACTTTCCAATTTACTTTTATCACTGATTTTGCTTTGCTCTCTTTATATTCTTAGTTGAAAGCTAAACCTAAGAGTTTCATATGCTAATTTCTTAATCTGAAAGCATTTTGACAGTTTTTCACCACTAGAGGGCATTAGTTCATGTGTTTCACATAGATAACATTGAGCTCGAGCACGTGAATTTACAGAGGAGTGAGCACTGATTGGCTAAAATGCCAGTTTGTCAAATGAACTGAAATAAGGGGACAGTCTGCAGAAGCTTAGATACAAGGTAATTACAGAGGTAAAAAGTATATTATTATAACTGTGTTTGTTATGCAACTGGGGAATGGGTAATAAAGGGATTATCTATCTTTTTAAACAACTAAAATTCTGGTGTTGGCTGTCCCTTTAGCCCCTGACTAGTAAAATAAAATTTTCTTAAGGTGGTGAGAGTCTAAGTCCTTACTTTTGGAAATTCAACACATGGCCACCAAAATGAGGCAAAGACACATTACACTGAGTTTTTAATTCCTCCCACTTCCCGGTGCCTCCCAGTCTTTTCTTTGCCTCAGCAGGAGAGGGTGAAGATCTGAGGTGCCAAAGATTTGGAAAGGAGATTTGATCTTGTTGTTCCCCTCATGATGTAAAACTCTGAAGAGAGGGACATAGTAGTGTAATTAGTGTAATTAGCTGTGTAATGTAATCTTCCTGCATACGTTTTTAATCATAAACCTGCCACTGGTGTCGCTAGGACTGGTCCTTTAGCCTCCTCCTCCTTGGCTACATAGTTGTACTCCCACAGTAAATCATTTGCTGTTTAATATAGTACTGGATAGGCTTTCTACTGTACACGTTGTACCTGGCTAAGAACAGTGGAGTTGGTGTTTGTCTAGGTAAGTGCCCCTTTTTCACTCACACTGCCCACAGGCTATCAGTAGGTACCTACCATGTGTATATCATAGCAAGAGGTCTACATCAGGTTACACAGATGTAGATTGATGGCACATAGGGTGGTGTCATACTATTTATTCATGGATGTTTTGGGGGCATCACTACAGTAATGATGGGCACTATTCCAGTCGTGAGACTATTCAGGAGCGGGTAAGAGACTCTACACCAGGAGTATAGTGAGGTTATTTGAGAGAGGAAACTTTTTCATTAATTTCCATCTTAATGAGAGGAGAGTCCACTGCTTCATTCATTACTTGTGGAAATTCAGAACCTGGCCACCAGGAGGAGGCAAAGACACCCCAGCTGAAGGCATAAATACCTCCCCCACTCCCCTTATCCCCCAATCATTCTTTGCCTTTCGTCACAGGAGGTTGGCAGAGAAGTGTCGGAAGATTTGGAGTAGTCTCTTATGGAGGGTAGTACTCTTCGCAATGGGACTGGAGTTTTAAGTAGTCCTGTCAGTCTCTCAGTGAGAGCTTGGGTGAAAGTTAGAGTCCGAATATGCATGGGGAGTTCTTCTGCGAAACCATCCCGACTCATATTAACAGCTTCTTAAGCAATCAGCGTTGACGAGTTTCGCTGCCTGCTTTCTGCTCTCAAGTCCATGCTAGGAGCGATGCTACTAACCTGTCACACTTGAAAGGCCGTGTTCCTGTTTCACGGCGTAGATTCTGGTAAGATTGTTTCAATTTTATACATGTATGATAACGCTAGAAGACAGAGTGACAGTGTGACTCCTTTTATCTGTATAGAATCAAGGGTTAATGTCTCCTGAGGGAGATTATTGAACAGGGGGGAATAATCTTATATGTTTATTTGATTTTATTATGCTTTTATGTGTGAGATGTTATGGGCTCATAGGCTGTTATGGAATATACAGGTTTCACTTTCACTTTGAGAGCCATGCAGCTTACAAGCTTGGCGCGCTTTTTATCATAGCAGGGACGGTCCTGCATTGTGCACCATATGATTCTTTCTATCAGAGAGTAGTTCTAACTCTCTGTACTGTCTGGGTCATGGGCGGTGGTGAATGCCCCAGCCATTGGGATATAAAGGTGCAGTTTTTTTTAATAAAATATTGTTTTATTCTATAATTCTCCAGTTATTGCACTAGCGATGGAGGATTTTTTTTACTTAGAGGGCACTCCCTCTATTCCTAAAGAGTAATTATTGTTTATATTGTGAGGAGGCCCTAGTATGTCCCCTCAATTATGTTCCTTATACCTTGATAATGTGATAATATCAAACATGTTTGATACCACTGAGCCATCCACCTCTAAGGAGCTGCCGTCCAGTGAGGTGCGTACCCTACATGCTTATCTCTCTACACATGCAGTTTCCCGTAGCATTGCTGATCCTCCATCTACAGGGGGCCATTTTTTCACCAGACGGTGGTGTCTGCGGCCTTTAATGCTTTACCTTGCCCTGCTAAGCGCAAGCGAAAGGTTACATATTGCACTCCTTCCCAGCGTACATAAAAGATTTTATTAGATTTAACTGATAGGGTTATCAGAGAATGAAGTTCTATCTGAGACTTCAGAGTATGAACATTCTGGGTCAGAGTCTGCTGCCTCAACCTCACTTTAGTTTTAGGAATTTGCGCTTTCTTCTTAAGGAAGTTTTTTGCCGAATTCAGTGGTTCCAGGGGCCAAATTGCCTGAGGAACCTTTGATTCCTTAACTGGATATAGTTTGAGGACAGGGTGGTACATTATCCTTCCCTGCTCCTATTAGATGGCGAACATTATTAAGAATAAATGGGACTGGATTGTTCCTCTCTTCTCCTTTTAACAAATCATTCCCTGTTCTGGACTCTCAATGGAGTTGTGAGGTTCCGTCCCTAAAAGGGATGGCACTATCTTTACCCTTGCTAACGTATTACTATCCCGTTTGTGGATTGCTCTTCGTTTTAACAGCCCATGGACAAAGGATGGAAACTCTGTTAAGAAAGTTGTTTCAACATACGAGATATTTGTTTCAACCGGAGGCGGCAGTTGCCGCGGTTGCTGGAGAAACTACCTTCTGGTGTGACTCCTTATAGGATTGATCAGGGGTTACCTCAATGTTACTCAGGAAAGATTTAAGACCTTGAGGGTTGCTAATTCTTTTATCTGTGATGCTATTAGGCAGATTATTCGCCTAAATGCTAAGACTTCAATTTTTTCAGTTCAGGCCCGTCAGGCTCTTGCTGAAGTCATGGTCTGCTGATATGACTTCTAAGTGTAGACTTCATTCCCTCCCCTTTAAGGAAATGATTTTGTTTGGTCCAGGCATGGAGTCAATTATCTCCACGGTCTCAAGGGCAAGGGGCTCTTCTACCGCAAGAGAATATGAACGAGTCTAAGGGACAATTTCGTTCTTTCATTTTGATAAAGCCCATGTCAGCAGTCCTCTGCTAAGCCTGAGCAAACCAAGAGCTCTTGAAAGCCGGCTCAGTCCTGGAATAAATCTAAGCAGAGCAAAAAGCCAGTCGAGTCTAAGTCGGCATGAATGGGCGGTCCCCGGTCCTCTTCTGGATCATATAGGGGGCAGACTGTCGCTCTTTTCAGTCGCTTGGTTCAGGGACGTGCAGGATCCATGGGTCCTGGATGTCATAGTTTAGTTTTACAAGATTGGTTTCAAGTCTCAGCCACCCAAGGGCAGTTCCTCCTCTCCTGTGTTCCTGACCAGAAAGGAGGGAAGCCTTTCTGGGGTGTGTACGGGACCTGTCCTCTTAGGAGTTATTGTCCCAATGCCTATCGCAGTGAGAAGGTTTGCGATACTTTTCAAACCTTTTCGTGGTTCCAAAGAAGGAGGGAGATTTCCGTTCCTATTTGGACCAGTAGTGCTTAAACAAGTTTTTTAAATGTCCCCTTGTTCAAGAGGGAGACAATAGGTCCATCTTCCCTCGTTCAGAGAAGGTCAGTTCATGACCATGATAGATCTGAAGGATGCTCCCTTCATGTACCAATCCTCATAGGACCACTTCCAGTTCCTAAGGTTTGCGTTCCTGGACCAGCACTTCCAGTTTATTGATCTTCTGTTTCGTCTAGTTGTGTATAGTGGTGAGCATAGCTACCTTACAAGTAGTTGACCCGGGTTTTGATTCCTGGCTAACGCAGCATTCTCCAAAAAGTTTTTTTGGAGAGTGGACCATTCGGGATCTTTCCTCTGTCATCTTCGATCCCATGGATGGAAGATAAATCTAGAGTGACTTCTCTTGTTTCAAGTACCAGGGTAGAATTTGTGGGTACTATAATAGTCTCTATAGACATGAGAACATTTTAACAGACCAGAGACGTTGCTCAACATGTCTTTCCCTCCAGCCTCCTTAAGGCCATCTGCGGCTCGGTGTATGGTGGTGATTCGTCTCGTGGTGTCCAACATGGACATAATTTCCTTTGCCAGTTTCACCTCAGTCTGTTGCAACTGCGCATGCTGAAGCAGTGGAACGAATGTCATTCAGATCTTTCTCACATATTTCTCTGGACAACCGAGAGAATCACTCTCTTGGTGTTTTTGTTTCGGATCCCTTGTACAAGGGATGTCCATCTCAAGACCATCCTGGGTGATTGTGACTATGGTTGCTAGTCTGTCAGGATGGGGAAATGTTTGGGGTGCAGGAAGGCACAGAGCATATAGACTCAGGAGGAAAAGCTCCTTCCCGATCGCATTTTGGAATCTTCGGGCAATATTACAATGCTCTGAAGGCTTGGCCTCTGCGGGGTTCGTCCCAATTTATCAGTTTCAAATCAGACAATATATACTTGGTGGCTTACATCAACCATCAGTGGGGACAAGTAGCTCCCTAGCTATGAGGGAAGTATCTCGGATTCTGTAGTGGGCGGAGACCCACATTTGTTCGCTTGCAGAGATCCACATTCTGGGTGTGGACAACTGGGAAGCGGATTTCCTCAGCAGACAATACTTTAATCCGGGGGGGATTGGTTTCTCCATCCCGAGTGTTTGCGGAAGTTTGCAAGAGGAAGATCTTATGACGTCTCATTACCAAGTTACCCAGATATGGGTCGAGGTACAGGAATCCTCAGGCTGAGCAACAGATGCATTAGTGGGGCCTTAGAGGTTCAATCTAATTTATTTTTTTACGGCCATTACCACTACCTCCTAGTGTAGAGGCTCGAAACAAGCAGGCATCAGTGATACTGATTGTTTTGTCTTGGCCTCGAAGGATATGGTTCGCGGACTAGTGGGGATGTTGTTATCTCCTCCGTAGAAGTTATCTTGTTGCAGAGATCTGCTGACCAAGGTCTCTTGTTCATCTATGTCTAGACTCTGAGGCCTGACTGCGTGGAGATTGAACGCTTAGTTCTAGCCAAGAGAGGGGGTTCTGATAGTGTTATTTTTACTCTCATTCAAGCTTGTAGCTGTTTGCTCTTCGCATTTATCATAAGGTGTGGAGGACATATTTAATGTGTTCTCCAGGATGAACTGGAGAAGGGCTTTGCTGCAAGTCCCCTAAGGGGGCAGATTTTTCGACCCCGTCTCTGTGTTACTGCACAAGAGGTTCGCTGAGCTTCCTGATGTGCAGTCACTTGTTTAAGGCTTTGCTAGGATCAGACCTGTGTTTAGATCTATTGCTCCTCCTTGGAGTTTGAATCTTGTTCTGAGGTTTTGCACGGCTCTGTTAAGACCATGCATGAAGTAGACATTTAAACTATTGTCTTGAAAGGTTCCTTTTCTACAGGCTATTGCTTCTGTGTGCAGAGTATCTGAGATTACTGCCCTTGTATGTGTCCCTCCTTATCTGGCTTTCCATGCGTATAAGGCTGTCCTACACACCAAGTTAGGTTTTCTTCCTAAGGTTGTGTCAATTCGCAACATCAATCAAGAGTTGTGGTTCCTTTCAAAGTAATTCTGGATGTGGTTTGTGCCTGGAAGTCCTATCTTCAGACCACGTAGGAATTTAGACAAACTTTTTTTTCTCTGTTTGTTCTTTTTCCAGGAAGCTTGGGAGTACAGAGGGCCTCTTCGACTTCCCTTATCTTTTTGGCTGAGGAAGTGTCCTCCGTTTGCAATGAGACAGCGGGACATAAGACTCCTCTGAGGATTACGGCTCATTCAACTTGAGCTTTGGCCTCTTCTTGGGCCTTTAAGAACGAGGGCTTCTATAGAGCAGATTTGTAAGGCGGCTACATGGTCCTCTTTACATACATTTGCAACATTTTACAAATTTGATGTTTTTGCTTCGTCGGAAGCAGCTTTTGGGGATTAGTTTCTGCAGGCTGTGGTGCCCTCAGTATAGGGTCCGTCTCCTTTTACCCTCCGCCGTTTTCTTCATTCAGTGTACTCTAGAGCTTGGGTATTTGTTCCACAAGTAATGAATGAAACAGAGGACTCTCCTCGCATTAAGATGGAAACATAAATTATGCTTACCTGATAATTTCGTTTTCATCTGTAGGAGGAGAGTCCACTGCTCCTGCCCCGTTTCTCCAGGGGCGGACCTAAATGTAATATTATTCTTCTGGCACAATTTATACCCTGATATTTCTCCTTACTGTTCCTTGTTACCTTGGCAGAATGACTGGGGGATGAGGGGAGTGGGGGAGGTATTTAAGCCTTTGGCTGGGGTTGTCTTTGCCTCCTCCTGGTGGCCAGGTTCTGAATTCTCACAAGTAATGAATGAAACAGTGGACTCTCCCTCACACAGATGGAAATTAATTATCAGGTAAGCATAATTTATGTTTTTCTGTCTCATAAAGACACATTTTTGGAACATTTTATATTGGGTATAGCAACTGTTTTGTCACTATTTGTTCTTCTTAATACTCTAATTTACTCTATGTGTTATATACTGTGCTTCTTATTTGCATATATGTTCTGTACACTGTGGAGCAGACTGTAACTGTCCCTTCTGATTCAGACCATTATGAAGGTCTACAGATATTTAATTATCTCCACTAATGAATGTATTATTTGAGATTGGGTACTGTTTGATCTCAACTCAGCTTTGCAGTTCCTGTTCTGCCTTGCATTTCTGCCATTACTTCTGCTGTTTCCTAATGTAGTTTTTCCTCTTTCAATGGGTTCCTCGCAAAGAGGCCCCCATGGATTTTCCCTAGGTTTTAGAGACTCTGACTAACCTCTCCTCACTAGCTTAAATTCTCCGTCCACCTTATTAGTAAAACCTTGCATTTTCCAGTATTAAATCTCATTTTCCATTTACCTGCCATTCTTCTAATTTTTGTAGATCCCCTTGTAAAGCAATTTCATCCTGCACTGACCTAATTGACCTTACATAACTTGAATCATCTGCAAAAATAGAAATGTCGCTATTTATTCCTTGCTTCAAGTCATTAATACAAATATTAAAAAGAGACAGGGCCCGTACTGATCCTGGAAATTCCACCTGATTATGTTTGTCCATCTTAGTATGATCCTTAATACTACCACTCATTGCTCCCTGTCTTTCATCCAGTTATTTATCCATGAGCAAACATTTCAGATATTCCCAGTCCCTTTTTTTTGCACATTAATCTCTCATGTGGCATTGTATCAAACTCCTTTGCAAAATCCAAGTAATATCACATCAACTGATTCCCTTTTATCTACATTTACTTACTTCCTTGTATAATCTAATTTGATTAGTTTGACATGCTTATTTGAACTCATAATCTTGTTAACACAAATATACTCATCAATATAATCCTTATGATCTCTTCAAGTATCTGCCCCATTATTGATTCCAGACTAGCTGGTCTATAGCTTCCTGGATCAGCCCTGCTTCCCTTTATAAAAAGTGTCACCCACATCAGCTTTACGACAGTCTGGGGTACTATGCCTGAGGATAATGAGTCTTGAAAAATGAAGAGTGGCACCACATGTCACATGGCACGTTTGTCTACAACATTGCTAAGTTCCTGTAAAACCATCTGGGCCTGGAGTTTAATTTACCTTAATATTATCCAGTTTTTTTCCTGATAATGGTATGGGCAGTTTAATGGTATGGCTTGTATGTTCTAGTTTGTTTTAAATATCTCAATTGTTTCCTTTCTTGTGTATACTAAAGAAAATAACTGGTTTAGTACCTCAGCCTTCTCCCCTGTCACTGTTAATCAAGCTACCCTTCACACATTTAATGTACCTATATTTCCTTCTTAGATTTTTTGCCATTTATGTACTTAAAAAAACTTTTAGGGTTTTGACTTAGAATCCTTTGCAATTAATCATTCGTTTTTCAATTTTGGATAATTTGATTGATTTTTTGCATGCTTTGTTACATTCCTCATATATTAGGAATGTGTTGAGTCTTTACTATTTTCTTTGAATAATTTAAATGCCCTACCTTGTTTCCTTATTCTCTTAACATATTTTTATTTAGCCACATTTGCTTGGCTTTATTTCTTTTACTTTTAGAACTTTGTGGTATGTGTAGAAATGTATATTTATCTTCTGTATTTTTAATAGAGAATACTTTGTCCCAATTTATGTTATTTAACAATTTCATTAAATCATGGGATTTTGCTATCTTAAAATTAAAAGTCTTAGCTGAACCCTTATAACACTGCTTATGGAGAGTGATTTCAAATGTGACCATGTTATGATCACTGTTGCCCAAATGTTCTTTGACTACTATATGTGATATTATATCTGTATCGTTTGATAGCATTAAATCAAATATAGCTTTATTCCTAGTTGGCTACTCAATTACACACATACAAATATATACACTTTTGGGCCCTTCCAAGTCAAACACCTTGGCATATACCATATCCCTTTTTAAAACCCTTTTATACATGTATTTCAATAAATAAATTAATATTTACATTTAATATGTTATATACATGTTTTGCATGTGTTTTGTGATACTTTTTATTCTACCCCTAACACTTTACTTCAGGTCGTAAGTCACATTAACCTTTTCCGTGCTGTTTCAACTTGTACTATTTGCGATGTTTAGCAAGGTTGCAATATTCATTATTGAAGTATAGGGCACAAAACACTTGCCGTGCTAAACATTCTCTGGTTATTTAATTTTACCATAAACTTGTAATACCGATTACGCGCTAATTTTAGGCACGGTCCAGCAATGTAGATAGCGCTTCATTTGTAATCTAGGCCTTAGTGCTTTAAGTTGTTGCTAATCTTGGTTCTACATTGTTGCTGATGAGTCCAAAGAAGTTCCAATTGTTTTTTAGTATCTCCATTGCATACATCTCAGCTGCCACAGATTTGAGAGATGGTCTAGATTGGGAACTGGACATGTATATACCTTTGGCTATCGTACTGCACGGCATATATATATGTCAGAGCTTTAGGAGGCTCCAGCGTCTTGTCTGTTAAGTTATAGCCGAGAGCTGGAGTTCCTGAGCTCCAGGCATCTGCACGCATATGGAATATCAGTTCTCCGGTTCCATATGAGGGCAGATGCCAGATCATTACACACAGTGACACTGTCTCACTGTGTTTAGCAATCATCTGCTGTTGCCAGTGGGAGGTGTGGGAGGGATCCGGGAGGTGGGTTTGCGGCCCCACAGTGGAGGAAGGGAGGATGTGGGGAGGCCATACACTGCAGAAAATAAAAAATAAAGGGGAGAGGGAGGGAAGGGGCACTATTCTACAGAAGAAAAGGTGGGGTGGGGGGTCCCTAAATGGCTAATGTGGGAGGGTGGGGGGATCACTACAAAATTGAAATATAAAAGTAAAATTACATTTAATAAACGGTTTTATAGGTACTGGCAGACAGCTGCCAGTACCTAAGATGGTAGCACTAGTTAGAGGGGGAAGGTTAGAAAGCTTTTTGTAAGGGATCAGGGAGGTTGGAGGGTTACAATGCAGAAAATATTAAAACATATAAAAACATATTTATAAAAAAAAATGCCTTTAAGGGACAGTCTACACCAGAATTTGTATAGTTTAAAAAGATAGATAATCCCTTTATTACCCATTCCACAGGTTTGCACAACCAGCACAGTGTATATTAATATGTTTTACCACTGTGATTACCTTGTATCTAAGCCTCAGCAGAATGCCCCTTATCTCAGTGCTTTTGACAGTCATGCAGTTTAGCCAATCAGTGCAGACTCCTAGATAACTCCACGGGAGTGAGCACAATGTTATCTATATGACACACATGAACTAGTACCGTCTAATTATGAAAAACTTTCAAAAATGCTCTAAACTAAGAGGCGGTTTTCAACGGTTTAGAAATCAGTTTGAGCCTACCTAGGTTTAGATTTTCAAAAATACCACCAAGGGAACAAAGCAATTTAATGATAAAAGTAAATTGGAAAGTTGTTTAAAATTGCATGCCCTATCTGAATCATGAAAGTTTAATTTTGACTAGACTGTCTCTTTATATTTTCACATTGGTAGACTGTCGTACCTAAGATGATGGTGACCAGTGGGGGTGGTGAGGCAGTGGAAGAGAGCTGTTTGGGAGGCATCAAGTAGGGATCAGGGGGTGGGAAGTGTCAGGTGGGAGGGTAATCTCTACACTAAAGCTCAATTTAACCTTACAAGCTACCAAAATTAAGCTTTTCAATGCCAGGTATAATAGAAGTGTGGTGCCATCTGCAATAAGTGGTCTTCTAATTACCAAAAAACAATGGCAAAGCCATTATATGTCTGCTATTTCTGAACAAAGGGGATCCCAGAGAACTTTTACAACCATTTTTGCCATGATTGCACAAGCAGTATATATAATTTCAGTGAGAAACCAAAGTTTGGTGAAAAAGTTAATGATTTTTTTTATATGATCGCATGTGGCCGGGAAATGGGGGTGGCTTGGAAATGTACCAAAATGGGGCCTATCTATCTAAAATGGGTTGTGTACTCCAACAAAAAAAAATATATATATATATATATATATATAGAGAGAGAGAGTTTTGACAGGTAAATAAAATAAAAACAAGGCTCTATTTCTGTTTTAATGGAGTGATAGCAAAAATGCTAAAAATTCTCGGTATTTTGGGCAAGGTTTTTTCTCTGCAAGTCCCGGTAGGTGAAGCGCTTAATGCATTTTCTTGTGCTGGAAAAAATATATTGTTGTGGGGCCATGCCACAGTCCACCTTTAGAGCAGTGGGAATTTTGCTTATTAGCCAGTAAACTTCTGTGTCACTGGACTGATGTGAACAAACAAGCATTTCCTATTAGTTTCAAAATAAAATACTTAATTATTGCCTTTTTCATGTGCATGAAATAAATATTTTATGTTTAATATCCCTTTATCTTACAGGTAATCAGGATTCTGAACATGCATATTGTGATTTTAAGTGAGAGAATACAATTACTGATTAAAGGTCTTGGTATATAATCTTGTTAGACAAAATCCTAATTACCAATTAATCTTTTAAGAAAACAATCTGCTCAGTTGTCTCCTCTGGAAGAAAGCTGGTTTGTGTGGCTCATTTCGTAGCTGATCACAGAAACCTGCCACAAATACTGCAGCCTTTTCATTGTTAATTGGTTAGGAAGTGTTGTATTACTATGTTGGGTTAAAAGGTTACTTGTGTCATTATCTATCTATCTATCTATCTATCTATCTATCTATCTATCTATTATCAATCATGAAAATTAGCAACTATACAAGACAAAAGTGATACTAGTATAACAATGATTATGTGGTTTTCTATAATTTATTATTTGTTAAATATAGTTTTTTTTCCCTCTAATAAAATTAGTGCTATAAAACTTACAGTTGTCATGCAGTATAGCTATATAATTTTTATTATGCAGATATTGCTCACTGATAAAGTCTAGATTATAGTGTCATAGAGCTAGGGCATCCTGAATTTATGAAGGCACAGATACAAATAGTTTGAATTTCTTTTAACGGCTCTTTTTAAATCATAGTAAGTAGCATAAAGGTAAGTTAAAAAACATAAATTAAACAAAACAAGACACAAAGTGTATCATAAAAAAAACACAAAGAAAAACAGAAGCCATTGAAGATACATTTCTGTAGACTCTTTATTCATCAGAACAGCCTTATATTATCCAATACATTCCAATCCTCTCTTTTTTGATATGACCATTCTGAGAAATGAAGAAAGCAGAAACCATCTACAATAGTAGGTTGAGGGCAATAATCAAACCTTTTCTTGAGAATGAAAAAATTAGTGGGTAGGGTTGTTTGATATAGGAGAAAAACTAATGGATGTTTCAAATAGTAAAAGCTGAAACAAGATTACAAATAAAGTAGAAAAACAATATGTGCTTAAATCCTATAGGAAATACATTTTTTAATGTTGGCCTGTCATGGGGAAAAATGTGAATCAGTAGCTCTCCTTACAAGGGTTCTCTCTCCTTTCATTATAAAGTCCTATTGACATGGACAGAGACATGCAAGTTAGGAGGACAGTACCTAGCTTGGGGAACATACCTATGCTTCACTGTGGAGACCAAATTTTGAGGCCTTGTGTTCACCAGATACACATTACACTGTGCAACTCTATATTACTAGATGTCACTTAGTCCCTTTGGCCCTACATAGGATATCCCCCCAATCCTATCCCCTGTGTTGGAGAGAATGTGGTTTTATAAGTAGAGAAGTATACATACGGTAGGAGTGCCCTGGACTTTATAGCCTTTGGGTGAACATCTTTTATATTTTTGAACAATAAAATTAGGACCTCAAGAAGGCCAGATATGGGACTTCTGCTCATGAGTATATCTATAATAAGGAAACCCCAAAATATTCTTAATTGATCTGCTCACTGCAACACAACTGCAATTTAAGGGGAATGACAAGGCTTTCCTCCTCTAACCTTGTTACAAGTTTCAGCAATAATGGAATATTATAGACAATTGGAACAAACACTTCTATTCTGGACAAACAACCAATTGACCCTTTATTATGATATTTGAGCCCCCTGGCTTCTACTTCAAAATAGCATAACATAATTTGGACCTTGACCTGGGCATGGAATGGGCTGTCATAGACAGGGGTGTGACCACTATACCACCTCTGCCCATGAGTTTTAAGGACAGGGGAAGGAGGGTTGATTATTCCTATCCCTTGTATCAAAAGTGTACAACACAGAGTTAACTAAACCCTTCCACAACTGTCAATTTGCTACAGGCAGGGTTAAATGCTAGCCTCTGTCTCAAATTTGCCACATACATGACTACTTGTCCAGCTATGATAGTGGGGAGAGTGCATGTATGAAGGGGTTAACAGCATAGGGTCTCCAAGTAGAGTATCCCAGTTCCTTGCCAAGGCTTACAAACCACCTAAATTAATCCCCAAACCCTACCTACACCACCCCATAAATAGATGTTCACAAATATCTATAAATACTACTGGCTTGCCAAAGACAAAGCTTCTTGACAATCTGTGACAATATGGAAAGTGTAGGAATTAAGGGGTTAACCTCACAGGATCTCCAGCTGCCTTATCTCCAATCTTTACCAGGGCATAAGAGTCAACCCACATTAATCCCCCAAATTCTACTTACACTTCCCCATGAACATTTATTGCCACCACCCAAAAAATTATTACTCGGGGCTTTTTGGGCTACCCCCTAAATTACAGTAGCATTAAAAACCTAAAGAAAAACTAATATATAAAAATAATACTTTGGTAAGGTTATTTCCAAGCTCACAGAAGCCATTACTTAACTTACTAGAGCACAAAGACAGATATGATTAAATATATATTTTAATCTGAAAAAAGGTTCATAGCTCCTAACAAATGAAAAAGAAATACATGAAATTGAAAGGTATATAAAAAAAGATAATTTAAACAATAAACACACACAATTGCTAGCAATTATTATAAAAAATAAAAATGATTAAATACATAGCAAACCACATCTTGTGTGGTAATCACCACATATGCCAGTCTGTCAGGAAGGTGTCGGTGTAGGAGTCTTAGAGAAAGCAAGTGGTTTGGTCTCCTAAGGAGGAGAGGTTTCCAATCAATCGATTTTTAAGGCTCTTTAGAGTTTGCCTACCCTCAAACAAAAATCATTCCTAAGACAGACAAACATCACAGCTGTAGCAGATATGAATCACCAGGAAGGAATCTGCAGTTCCTTGGCAATGAAGGAAGTATCCCAAATCTTAATGTGGGCTTGAGGGCATTACTGCACAATCTCAGCGATCCATATTCCAGGGGTTGACAATTGGGAAGCAAATTTCCTCAGCTTTCAGGTTCTTCATCCAGGGGAATGGTTTCTGAACTAGTTGGGGTCATCCAGAGATAGAGCTAATAGCCTCTCACACAAATCACAAGCTTCACAGATATTGTTCCAGATCTTGGGTTCCAAGAGCAGAACTAATAGATGCTCTAGTGATTCCCTGGTCCTTCCGTCTAATTTATAACTTCCCTCCATTTTTGCTGTTATCCAGAGTGATGGCACAGATCATACAGGAGCAGGAGTCAGCAATTGTGATTGCTCCAGCTTTGCCCTGGAGGACTTGGTTAATGGATCTGGTTCCGAGTCTTCTTTTGAGGAGAGATCTTCTGTCCCAGTGCCCATTCTTCCATCAAGACCTAAAAGCTCTGAATTGAACGTCTTGGATTTTGAAGGTATGATTTTTTGTCAGAGAGGCTTCTCTGATTTGGTTATTTAACACTTTAATCCTAGCCACGAAGCCTGTAACTAGAAAAATCGATCACAAGATATGGAAGATTTTTCTTTCCTAGTGTGACAGTAAGAGTTTTTGTTGGAGTTCTTTTAGAATTCTTAGAATTCTTCAGTCTCTTCAAGATGATTTAGACAAGAGTATACCTACTAGTTCACTGAAGGGTAAAGTAGCAGCCCTATTAGTGTTGTATCAAGTTTCCAGACATCCAAGCCTTTGTTCAAGTCTTATCTGGGATTAAACAATTATTGAAGCCAGTTTCCCGCAAGGTCTCATAAGACTGAGAAAGCTAAGGTTATTACCCTAGCATCTTTGTTTAAACAATTTATTTGTAATGCTTACTTGGTGGTGGGAAGACTCCCCAGAACATATCACAGCCCATTCTACAAGGTCCATCTCAACTACTTGGGCTTTTACAAATGAGGGTTCTGTAGAACAAATCTGCAAAGCAGCTACTTAGTGTTCCCTGTACACATTTACTAAATGTTATTTTTTTTAATGTCTTTGTCTCTTCTGAGAGTGGTTTTGGCAGGGAAGTTCTCCAGGTAGCAGTGTCTGTTAAATAGTCATCCAGCCTTAACTTCCGCCCTTTTTATTGTGATCTAGTGGACTCCACAGCTTGGGTAGTTGATCCCACATGTGATGGCTCATGGCACCACCTTATGAAAGAAAACAAACTTTATGCTTATCCGATAAATGAATTTCTTTCATGGTGGTGAGAGCCCACAAGGCACTCCCTTTCCTTATTTCTCAGTTGGCAGCAGTTCCAGTTTGGACTTTGTTTACCCTGCATTGTCTTTCTCTGCTTTTCTGTTATTCTCCTTTCTTGGCTATATGTTTGACCGAGTTATACAGGAAGGTAGGAGGAATTAAAGCTCTTGGTATGTTGGATATGTTTGCCTCTCCTAAAGAACAGAAATTTAATCCCACATGTGATGAATTGTGGACTTTCACCACCATAATAGAAAAACATTTATCAGGTAAGAATTTAGTTTTTTCACCTATTGAATTAAATGGGAATTTGTCACCAGATACAAAACTTCCCTTTAATTGGGAAAATCCTAGTGAATCTAAATTTTATTAAAAATAAATTATTACAATGTCCTCACATTTGTATGATATCTTTATACTGTATATGATCCTTAATCTGGGGTAGATAATAATTATTAACGTGTGGTATAAAAGCCAGAAGAAAAGGAGCTGTTATTCCCTGTTCAATTTACTGTTTTGTTTTTATTATTTTTTATTATTATTATTGGTTATTTGTAGAGCGCCAACAGATTCCGCAGCGCTATTAACATAGACGGAGTACAACAAAACAATTATAGGGATCAAATGGGTAGAGGGCCCTGCCAAGAGTTGCACTGTTGTAGTCAGGTCTTGAGAAGGTGATCAACAAACAGCTGGACTCTTAGGCTTACATGCTAAGGGGGTTCAGGGGATAGCAATGGAGGAGAGGAACTGGTATAAAGAATGGTTAGCTTAGGTTGTATGCATCCCTGGACAGTAGAGTCTTTAGGGAGCACTTGAAGCTTTTAAAACTAGAAGAGAGTCTTGTGGAGCGAGGCAGAGAGTTCCACAAGATGGGAGCCAGTCTGGAGAAGTCCTGTAAACGGGAGTGTGATGAGGTGACAAGAGAGGAGGAGAGTAGGAGGTTGTGAGAAGAGCGAAGGGGACTGGAGGGAGAGTATCTGGAGACAAGGTCTGAGATATAGGGGGGAGCAGTGCAGTTGAGGGCTTTGTATGTCAGAATGAGAATTTTGTGTTTGATCCTAGAGGCAAGAGGAAGCCAGTGAAGGGATTGGCAGAGAGGTGCAGCAGATGAAGAATGACGTGTAAGGAAGATGAGTCTGGCAGAGGCATTCATTATGGATTGTAAAGGAGCTAGGCGGTAGGTGGGGAGACCAGAGAGGACAGAGTTGCAGTAATCGAGGCGGGAGAGAATGAGAGAGTGTAAGGAAGTGTCTAATTTTAGAGATGTTTTTAAGGTGGAAGCGGCAGGCTTTAGCCAATGACTGAATGTGAGGAGTGAAAGAAAGATCTGAGTCAAATGTGACCCCGAGACATAGGGCATGCAGGGTAGGGGTAATAATGGAGTTGTTGACAGTTATAGAGAGATTGGGGGTGGAGAGTTTAGTAGAAGGGGGGAAAATAAGGAGCTCAGTTTTGGAGAGATTTAGCTTGAGGTAGTGAGAGGACATCCAGTTGGAGATGTGAGAAAGACAGTTAGTGACACGGGTTAGCAAGGAAGGAGAAAGGTCTGGTGCAGAGAAGTAGATTTGGGTGTCATCGGCATACAAATGATATTGTAAACCGTGGGACTTTATTAGGGAGCCTAGTGATGACGTGTAGATTGAGAAGAGAAGGGGACCAAGGACAGAGCCTTGCGGTACTCCGACAGAAAGTGGTTACGGGGCAGAGGAGGCCCAGAGAAGGCTACACTAAAGGTACGGTTTGACAGGTAGGAAGAGAGCCACGAGAGGGCTGTGTCACATATGCCGAAGGATTGGAGGGTTTGGAGCAAGAGAGGGTGGTCAACAGTGTCAAAGGCTGCGGACAGATCAAGGAGGATAAGCAGAGAGAAGTTGCCTTTTGATTTTGCTGTAAGTAGGTCGTTGGTAACCTTAACAATTGCTATCTCTGTGGAGTGATGGGGACGAAATCCAGATTGCAATGGGTCAAGGAGGGAGTTTATTGTAAGGAAATGGGATAGGCATGCATAAGCTATTTTTTCGAGAAGCTTTGATGCAAGAGGGAGGAGGGAAATAGGGCGGTAATTGGATGGGGAGGTAGGATCAAGGGAAGGTTTTTTGATGATAGGTTGTGACCAGTGCATGTTTCAGCGATGAGGGAAATATACCGGTGCTGAGGGAGAGGTTAAAAGTGTGTGTGAGTATAGGAGTAAGGGTGGCAGAGAGGGAGGGGAGTAAGCTGTGAGGGGATAGTGTCAATGGGACAGGTAGTGAGGTGAGAGCGCAGTATAAGTGCAGAAATTTCATCCTCAGTAACAAGGGAAGAATGAACTAAGTTTAAGATTATGTGTTGTGGTTGATTGAGATCATTTGAGGGGGTGAGAGAATGGAATTATGTTGAGAGCTGATTTCATTTCTGATGGAGTCGGTTTTTGTTATTGAAGTAGTTGGCAAAGTCTTGAGCTGACTGAGAAGTTGTATTAGACGATGGGGGAGGGCGGAGAAGAGTATTGAAAGTGGAGAACAAACGTTTTGGGTTTGAAGAAAGAGAAGTAGTGTTGCTTATGCAAATTAAGGGCAGAGTAGTAGGAGTTCAAAATTAATTTGTAATGTTGAAAATCAGCTGAACTCCTAGATTTTCTCCAGTGCCGCTCAGCAGTACGGGAACATCTGAGTAGGTATGCCAGGGGCTGAGGATGAGTGTTTGATTTCCGAGCTATGGTAAGAGGGGCGAGATTGTCAAGGACGGATATAAGGGTGGAATTATAGTGGCAGATAGATTGGTCAGGGCCTGGAAAAGGAGGAGAAGGATAAGAGGAGAGGTTTGAAGGGAATTAGAAAGCTGTTGTTGATCTAATGACATAATGCTTCTGTGAAGTTTGGTGTGAGAGCAGAAGGAGGGAGAGTTGTAGGGAGGGATGATATGTTGCAAGTAAGGAGATGGTGGTCAGAAAGAGGAAAGGGGAGTTTGTGAAGTTTGAGAGGGTGCATCGATAGCTAAAGATCAGGTCAAGGAGAGTGGACCATCTTTGTGAGTGGTAGAATCAGTTCCATTGGGACAAACCGAAAGATGAAGTGAGTTGCAGAAGTTGTTTTGCAGAGGAGGCAGTGGGATTGTCAAGAGGGATGTTTGAAGTCACCAAGAATGAGGGAAGGGGTGTCTGAGGAAAGGAAATAAGGTAGCCAGGCAGCCAAGTGATCTAGAAATTGAGTTGAGGAGCCAGGAGGACGGTATATGACTGCAACACGTATAGAAAGAGGAGAGAATAACGAATCATGTGGGTTTTCGAATGAGGAAATTGTGAGGGAAGAGATGGGATGTATTTGTTGAAAGGTGCAACGAGAGGAAAGTAAAATACCTACACCACCTCCTTGTCTATTACCAGACCTAGGAGTATGGCTAAAGTGGAGACCCCATGTGACAGAGCAAGCAGCAGTGGATGCTGTGTCTAGGGGAGAGAGCCAGGTTTCTGTTAGGGCCAGAAGGTTTTTCTCTCCCCGTAGTCCATTCCAGATTGTCGTGCATTAAAGGGACATGAATCCCAAAATGTTTCCTTCATGAATGAAAGCATACAATTTTAAAACAACTTTCCAGTTTTATTCAATTATCTAATTTGCTTAGTTCTCTTGTTATCCAGAGCTAGCTCAAGAGCTAGGAGCCTAGCTGCTGATTGGTGACTGCACATATATGCCTTCTTGTCATTGGCTTACCATTGTGTTCAGCTAGTTCCCAGTAGTACATTGCTGTTCCTTCAAGAAAGGATACCAACAGAATGTAGAAAAAGCACACATTTTAAATTTATTTTACAACAGAAGGCAGCAAAATAAATAATGAATGTATATTGCAATAATTTTGAACTTTCAATAATGAAACATTTTATGCACTATTGAAATGTCAAACCTACTGGTGCTTTAAGATGTGTCGCTATAAAGGCTAATAGGGTATATACTAACCTACTACCTTGTCCCTGGGAACTACTGGGAAAATTAGATGTAGTAGTGTGTAAATCTTCTATGTTGTTATTCACTAGATTTTCCCTCTGGAATTGTAGTTTACCAGACTAACAGAGGGATACTTATACAGTTATAGTGGAACAGTTTTATCACAATATGCTCTATTCTGGTGTCTACTTATTCTCTGCTTTCTAATTTAATGAGTGCAGTATAATTGCAGTCAGATAAAGGTTTGTTCTGTATCAGGTTTATGCCCCTCTGACCATCCAGTATTATTATTTTGATTTTCCCTTTTTGAAGGTCCATGAGTGACCTTCATTTTCTTTATCTCCTCCTGTTGACGTTGTTGAATGTTTTGCATTTTGAGAGGTCCAAGAATGACCTCATATTACTTTAGAAGGTTGAAAATGAGGGCTTCTTACTATTAATTGTTTTTACTGATATTGTATTAATTATTTGATCTGTTAGTCATCTACAACATATATTATTTTTTGTGCTATTATGATGTAAATTGTATGTATCATCCTGTGCTTTTTTTGCTTTCTATATAACCCTCTATAAAAAATAAAAAAAATATATATAAATAATATTGGGCACCCATACTGTTCTGTTTATTAGGCATATATAATTTAACTACGCTAATCCTTGTTTTTATTCCAAATACATTTTCCAATAATCAAATTTAAATATTTATTCTCTTTATTGGGTATTAGTAAAGGCAACATTTGGATTGGGTAGAGTAATCTCTGCAAAGCGAACATTTTGATTAAAGCAAGAGAGTTTTAAATTTTGCCATATTTTATGATCGCTTTCATTAACTTAGGGCTAGTTTACAAGTGGAACGCTAATTTAAAGTGCATCCATTTATGGCCGCATGTTAAATAACCAGCCATTACGAGTGGCTGGTTAATGCTACTGCGAGCTTGTGGTAGCACTTTGCGCTCAAATTCATTAACTTGAGATCAGATCTCTGGTTAATGAAAAAAACTTTACAAACATGCTTTTTAAAAAAAAAAAAAATACAATTTTGTTGTGGTAAACAGACTGCAGATCCTTCGCCCCGCATCTCCTTCTGTATTCTGCATATCGATGATGAATCCGACCTATTCCAATCATTGCGTGTCCCACAAGCTGGACGCCAGTGGGGGCAAGCAACGATTGGAGCAAGCCGGATTTGTCATTAATCTGCAAAATACAGGAGGAGATGCAGGCGGAGGATCGGCGGTCTGTTTACCGCAACAAAATGTAAAGGTTTTTCTTTTTTTTTTTAAAACGTGAGTTTAAGGAATTAAAGTTTTAGATACTGGGCACTAATTCCTTAAACTTTACATTCACTTTAAGATAAAAATCATAAATGGTCTCTCTAGTACCATCTTAGTGATTCCTTATATATCTATTCTGAAGAATATGGAAGGAACCATTTTTTAAATGAAATATTATATCAAACCCTACTTATGCGAAGTAAGAATGTAATGCATTTTTAGACAGGTCTATAGAAATACAAATTTTCTTACAACTATAGTAAAATTATTTTATTTTATTTAAAGTTGTAACACACAATAAGATATTATACTAACATTTTGGTACTGATTAAGATCATTTGCTTTGCCTCTTTAGTTGTCTTAGCTAGTGCTAGGTTTAGCCAAGTAGCTTGTTTTAAATGTATAGGAAACAATTCTTCATTAGTTAAAAAAGTTAAATGTGACTTATGTGAACATAAAAAGAAACAAATTGTGTTAAAAACAGCAACTAACCTACTTGTTTTTTTGCAACATGAGCAATTAGATTTCTCAGCTAGCATTATAGAACTTAAGTTATACTGTTGCTTCCTGTTACATGATTTTTGTGGTTTTCGGCAAGAAACTGACTTCCTGTTGCTACTGCTCATAGGTGGATTTTTGTTTATTTTTGTTGGTTCTTTACCACATCTTTTGATAGGCAGTTGAAGATAATGGACTACCACTGCAAATAATAATCATAATGGTAGCAAGAATCAATAAATCATTAAAAAAAATGACCACTTATTTTTAGTAGTAATACATACTTTGCATTGCCTTTCAGTAGGGATGGTTTTGTTGTTGTTTTTTATCATGTTACACAACTGTTTGCAGCAAAATTCCTCTACTGGGCAAGAAATTGACTTGAGCTAGAGCATGTGTCTCCTAGCAACCAGTTACAATAGGAAAGTTCCTCCTTCGCCTTCCTGTAGAGACCATAGTCATCTGTGTTTTACATGCTCTGATTCATACTTTAACTATGTGTTTAATCCCTGTCAGTGGGTTAAACACATAGCATTGCAGGGTCTCTTGTATTAAAATTACATACTCTAATGCCCTTTTGAATGTGTATGTATTATGAAGGCTATAAGGCTCACTTAATCTAAAAATATTGGTTCCATGTTCAAATTACAGTATATGTAGATTACGAGTGGAATGCAAACGTATGCGCCTGAGTGATAAGGGGTTTTTCGCAGGTGTTTGCACTCAACGGGCTTACCGCTCCTATTACGAGTTGAAAGTAAACGTTATTGCTTAAGCGCAATCACGATTTACGTTAGAATGATTACCGTGACTTTAGAGCTCTACTTAACTATTTTCGTGAAACAAAGTTGCACAAAACACATAAAAAATACATTTCAAAGTACAGTTACACTCATAATAACACCATCTGATAAAAATTATTTTAAAAAAAATTGCTTAAAAAAGTTATTAGAGTTATGAGGTCTCAGACAATCAAAGGGCTTTAACATTGAGATACATATACATGTCTAAAGATGGATATGCATGTGTGTGTATGTATGTATGTATATATATATATATATATATATATATATGTATACATATGTATTTATGTGTAAATATGTATTTACAGATGTACACACATATAGACATATATTTAAGTGCATTGGAGCCCTTTGCAGTTAAGTAGATGAAAACATGTAAAAGCATATTTATGAAGTATTCATAATTAATAAAAAAAACAAAAAACGTGTTATACTGCATATTTTACTGTAAATATGTCACATTCCAATGTTCTGCACATAGGGGAATATTTTCTAAGTATTTATAAATAGATATGCCTAAATATTTATGTATATACAGTATATCTATACCTATATAATCATGTATAATAGGTATAAATATATATAAAATACCATCAGATATATGTAGAAATATTTTTTTAATGAATAAATAGAACATATTCTGTTATGTGAAAAACATCGGAATGGGAAATATTCATATTTTCATGTTGGGTTAGCGTACATGAGAGTATGTGATCAGGTTTGTGCGAGAGTGTTTTTTTTTTTTCTCACTTTTTTTGCTCCATTGACTTTTTGCAGGTTAACGCGAGAGTGAAAACGGTTTACTTTAAATTCATAATATGAGCGCAACCCAATGAGTGCAAAAAGCTTACTTCTAAACGCTCGAGCGGGAGCGTTAATTATTGCTCCACTCGTATGCACTTGTAAGGGACAGTAGATTCAAAATTAAACATTTATAGTTTTGATTGAACATGAAATTCCTAAAGAAAAAAAAAATGTTATCAAAATTCCTTCATTCTTTGGGTGTTTTTTGCTGAACAGTAAACATAGGTGCATGCACATGTATTTATGGTAGCAGTGTTTGCTACACTGTTTGTGTGTAATGTTATAGATTGGGTTTGTTTCCATCGCTATTGTATACGGTGTAAACTATCTGTAACATAAAACATCTCCATAGACTATAACAGAGATACTTTCTGTTGCCTCCAGCTTATAATTTTACAACTTCAATGCAAACTAGACCATTGCTGCAAACACTGCTGCTATAGAAAACTAACAGCACCTGCACACTCCTGAACCTACATAGGTTTATTCTTCAACAAAGGATACCAAGAGAAAACGTAGTAATTGCAAACTGTATCTAAATCATGAAATGTAAATTTGACTTTGATATTTAAAGGGACAGTCAACACCAGAATTTTTGTTGTTTAACATGAACCGTAAGTCTAAACACCCCTAATCTTACACTTATTAACCCCTAGTTTGCCGCCCCCGCTATCGCTGACACCTACATTATAATTTTTAACCCCTAATCTGCCGCTCCGGACACCGCTGCCACCTACATTATACTTATAAACCCCTAATCTGCTGCCCCCCAACATCGCCGACACCTTCATTATATTTATTAACCCCTAATCTACCCCCCCAACGTCGACGCAACTATATTACATTTATTAACCCCTAATCTGCCACCGCCAACGTCGCCACCACTATAATAAAGTTATTAACCCCTAAACCTAAGTCTAACCCTAACCCCCCCAACTTCAATATTTATATATTTTTTTTATTTTAAAAGCTTTATTGAGAACAAAAAATGTAATAAACATAGTAAGCAACATATTGTAGCCTGCAAATTTCTAATACAATACAAACAAAATGTGTATAAAGTCCATGCTCCAGTCCTCTCTCCAAGGCCTGCACCAGGGAAATCGGAGGGGTTCCACGCCCTGACAAAGTATAGAATCACAGTACAAGCAAATATACATAAAATAAAGGGTTGCAACAGTAAAACATTATAATAACTACGTCATCTCCAGTGTTCCTAAACTCTACTTGCAACCTCCCTTTGGTGTGGACTGTCAGTAGAGTCAAAAATGTTTAGAATCTGAATCGTGATTTAGTTGTGAATATAGTGTGTGATAGGAAACCACCCTCCCCCAAACTGTATCTAAAGTACCTAGTTCTCTCTCCTATCCCCTTCTACTGCCTAATGACTCTATCTCCCACCACATTATTTTGAAGAGTGTGTGTTCCCATCCGCCCAGGCTGACAGTATAAGTTTGTGTATATCGATAGTGCCCTGTACTACATGGTGGTATCTTTCAAGATGTAGTAGTGTGTTGACTTGTTGTTTCCAGTATGCCAGTGTTGGAACTGTTCTAGACTTCCAGTTTTTAGGGATTAACATTTTCATGCTGTTCAGCATAGTCATTAGTAATGCTTTATGTTCTTTTCTATCAATTGTAGGCAGTGATAGATACAGAAGGATCTTAGGGCCATTAGGTAAAGAATAGCCCAATGTGTCTTTTATATGGGAGAGTATCTCAGTCCAGAATGTGTCTACAGGGAGTGCAGAATTATTAGGCAAGTTGTATTTTTGAGGATTCATTTTATTATTGAACAACAACCATGTTCTCAATGAACCCAAAAAACTCATTAATATCAAAGCTGAATAGTTTTGGAAGTAGTTTTTAGTTTGTTTTTAGTTATAGCTATTTTAGGGGGATATCTGTGTGTGCAGGTGACTATTACTGTGCATAATTATTAGGCAACTTAACAAAAAACAAATATATACCCATTTCAATTATTTATTTTTACCAGTGAAACCAATATAACATCTCAACATTCACAAATATACATTTCTGACATTCAAAAACAAAACAAAAACAAATCAGTGACCAATATAGCCACCTTTCTTTGCAAGGACACCCAAAAGCCTGCCATCCATGGATTCTGTCAGTGTTTTGATCTGTTCACCATCAACATTGCGTGCATTGTAGGTAGTTTAGATAATTAGTTTAATAATAGTGTAGTGTTAGGTGTAATTGTAACTTAGGTTAGGATTTATTTTACAGGTTATTTTGTCTTTATTTTAGCTAGGTAGTTATTAAATAGTTTAATAACTATTAATAACTATTGTACCTAGTTAAAATAAATACAAACTTACCTGTAAAATAAATATAAAACCTAAGCTAGCTACAAAGTAACTATTAGTTATATTGTAGCTATCTTAGGGTTTATTTTATCGGTAAGTATTTAGTTTTAAATAGGATTAATTTATTTAATTATGTTAAATTTATTTTGCTTAATTTAAATTATATTTAAGTTAGGGGGGTTAGACTTAGGGTTAGACTTAGATTTAGGGGTTAATAAATGTATTATAGTAGTGGCGACATTGGGGTCGGAAGATTAGGGGTTAATAAATGTAGGTAGGTGTCGGCGACGTTGAGGGGGCAGATTAGGGGTTAATAAAATATAACTAGTGTTTGCGAGGCGGGAGTGCGGCGGTTTAGGGGTTAATACATTTATTAAAGTGGCGGCGATGTCCAGTCAGCAGATTAGGGGTTAATAATTGTAGGTAGGTGGCAGCGACGTTGGGGGCGGCAGATTAGGGGTTAATAAATATAATGTAGGTGTCGGCGATGTTAGGGGCAGCAGATTAGGGGTTCATAGGTATAATGTAGGTAGCGGCGATGTCCAGTCGGCAGATTAGGGGTTAAACATTTTTATTTTAGTGTTTGCGATGTGGGGGGGGGGGGGCTCTGTTTAGGGGTTAATAGGTAGTTTATGGGTGTTAGTGTACTTTTTAGCACTTTAGTTAAGAGCTTTATGTTCCGGCGTTAGCCCATAAAACTCTTAACTACTGACTTTCAAATGCGTTAGGAGTCTGGACAGGAGAGGGTCTACCGCTCACTTCTTCCAAGACTCGTAATACCAGCGTTAGGCAAATCCCATTTAAAAGATAGGATACGCAATTGACGTAAGGGGATTTGCGGTAGTCTCGAGTCACGGAAGAAAAGTGAGCGGTACACCTGTACCTGCCAGACTTGTAATACCAGCGGGCGTTAAAAAGCAGCATTGGGACCTCTCAACGCTGCTTTTTAAGGCTAACGCAAGACTCGTGATCTAGCCGAATGCTTCTTAAAGGACCTTTCTAATAAATAAGCAGCAAACTAATATGGAAGTTGAGGGCCCCCGCGTCATATCACTATTTTTGAAGACAGATTTCTACTTTGCACTGGATTTGCACATATCTTAGTGTGTTGCACTTTCACAAGAATAAATCCGGCAACAAAAACAGCTGAATGCTGCTGGCTACTGCTTTATTCCTCATTTGTTTGCTGCTAAACAGTACAAATGTACATGTCTAATGATAACTATAGCATTAACGAAACCTCTTTGTTTTAAAATTAGGTATTTAATCTCTAAACCTTCAAGATAAGAGATTCATGATTTTGATGATAAAGGGAACCTTGAGACAGTAGGTCATGCCAAAGTGAAAGACCATAGAAAAAACTGGACATCTGAATCAGATTTGTAAACCAAGTTCTCTTGGCTGGAGCAATGAGAATTACTGAAGAATTCAATCCGAGCTAAGACTCTTGAAAACAGAAGTCATCAGTTCTATCACTGGGAAATCCCATTGTTCCACATTCTAGTTGAAAACAAATTAATGGAGAGATCATTCCTGTGGAAGTGATTGCCAACTGAGGAAATCTACTTCCCAGTGTTCCCTCCTGGGATGCGAAATATGGAAAATTATACAAAACGTTTTCAATGTTTGAATAAAAAATCTTTGAGAGTAAATCTATGGAACTGCAAGTTTCCACTAGATTATTGATATAAGCTACATATGTAATATTGTCTGATTGAAAACTCAGATAAATTTCTCTTTTCAGAAGAGGCCAGCTCTGAAGTGAACTGAAGTTCCAATATATTTATTGGTAGCCTTGCCTACCTGTGCTCTCCCAGACCCTCAGACTGAACCCCAATCTAAGAGATTAGCATCTGTAGACATTATTTCTTAATTGGGCGAATAAAGGAAGCCTCCAGAAAAATAGATTGGTAATGTATCCACCAGGACAGATATTGCCTCACTAAAGGATACAATAGGATTCTATGTGATAGATTAGTGAAATTCTTGCACCATTGTCGTAGCACGCAAAATTGAAAAGGTCTCATAAAAACTGTGCACAAGGAAGAGCATCTAATGTTGCAAATATCAGACCTAACACTTCAATACATTGAGCTACAGACGGTTGAAAATTGACTATAGTTGGAGGAAATTTACTGTAATTTTGATCCCACAGATCCAATATAGAAATTTGCATTGTCATTGAGTCTAAAATGATTTATAGAAAAGAGACTCTTGAGTTATGAAAAAGAGAACTCTTTGATATTATCATAAAAACAACAGCAGACTGTTGGAATGCGATACAGCTGAAAGTAAGGAAAGTAAGGCGCACTATTAGCTCAGGACACAGCTGCCGCACAGGGTGGCTCTGGTTCTTAAGGGTTAAACAGCCAGCTCTGTACCTTGTAGGAGAAGATGACAGGTATTGAAGGTGACAGAGGGCACAGGTGAGAAAAGAAAACAACTTACCTCAGCCCTTGTCAAAATTTAAAGGTGTCGGGAATAGTACAGCAGCTGAAATAAAAACTGAAGCGCTAATAAATCGCCAAACAGAAAATGCCTGAAGATACTGAGTGGGCAAAAGAATCAAGAATGCGGTAAGCACAATACCTTATATAAAACCCCCAAAGCCAATGCACGCTATTTTAGACACACAACACATAAGACAGGCACTCAAAATAAAGCATGCTGACACAGCACACACTTAAACAATTATATGTGCGATATACAGCCAACACATACAGACTCAACGCGCACCAGATTCCTGCTACATCTGCTGGCACAGTCAAACTCAGTGCGTACACCTAAGGCCTACATTCACTACATATGCCAACAGGCACACACCTCAATTTTGCACGCACTTTCAAGGGCGACAAATTCTACACACAATAATCCGTCGTGGGTATAAATCAGAACGAAGCACTCTGTCTTGGTGGGAACTACATGGTTGAATGTTCGCAAGTGCAAAAAAAAAATCAAAGTGCACAACGCTAATGTCTATAAAATAGTTTAAGAAAATGGTGGTAAATGTCTGTTAACATTTCATGTCCCCTGGCTATGATGCACTTCAAAATTATTGTACCTACTAATAGCTTGTGGACTATGGGAGTACAAAAAATGGCTTCAGTTACCTCAGACACCCAATCTACAGTGCATACTGGCTGCAGAAAAAAAAATGCTTCTGGTAGAGAACACATCCAGTGCTGTGTACACCATAGCGGTATCTACAGTATATTTGTAGTATATCGACAACCTAACAGGAGGAAGCTAAGGGACCCTGAGGCACCTGTGGCAGGCTTGTGACTAACTCCTCACTGGGTGTAATTGTGTCACTGCCCAATACTCCAATCTCCCCTTTGCCTCTCTGTAGCATGTTTCGGAGCGATATATGGGTCTCAAATTGGTCCAATGACCCCTCTCAACAAAGAATCTGGAGCAGCTAAATTTTTCACCTTCCTCCTGTGGAGGCAAAGAAAAGAATAGCATACCAGAACTTTGGGAATCTTTGCCTCCTTCTAGTGGCCAGAAGTTGAATCCAAGTAATGGCTGGTGGACTCTCACCACTTTATGAAAGTAAGCAATATCTAACACAGTACTTCTCTGTTAGTGCAAAAATCATAGGAGCTCTCCTCACTCTTTGTCATTTTTCTTTTGCGACTGGTGGCAGGCACCTTATTTGCACTCTTCTGAGGGCAGCATAAATCATGGCTAGAGGGTAAAAATGCAACTGAGTAAAATCAGGCTCACAAACTGACCAGGATAATAAAAAAAAAAAAATACTTTTTGTCAAATGAATGTGCAAATATTCGCACTAATGAAGTCAATAGAGCAATTAAGACATTAAACATTTCCATACGATATATGTGGCAACTGCAAGCTTCTACAACAGGGGTTGGCAAAAAAATCTACAGGTTGTGTGAACTGCACTTAAATTTTGACCAAAATCTTGTTATTGGTGGCTTGTGATAACAAGAAATATATCTGGTTACAGGATTGGAGGTTGCCAAATAATAGCATGTAACAAAATTATTTTTATGTTTTGGTGACTTTCAAGGAGTTTTTTTTTTTAAGGGACATGAAACCCAAATAATGTTTTTCATAATTTAGAAAGAACATGCAATTCCAATTTAATTTTCTCATTTGCTTCATTCTCTTGATATCCTTTGTTGAAAAGTATATGTAAATAGGCTCATTAGCTGCTGATTGGGGGCTGCACATAGATGCTCACCCATGTGAGTTGCTATTTATTCAACAAAGGATATCTAAAAATGAAGCAATTTAGATAATATAATTAAATTGGAATGTTATTTAAAATTGTATTCTCTATCTGAACCATAAAAGAAAAATGTTGGGTTCCATGTCCCTTTAAAGGGAGAGTATACACCAATTTTCATATAAATACATGTAATAGACACTACTATAAACAATAATATGCACAGATACAGATGTAAAAATCCAGTATAAAATATTTTAAAAACTTACTTGAAAGCTCCCAGTTTAGCACTGTTGAAAAGGTTAGGCTGGGACACCCACTGAAATGGGCTGAAAAGCAAAAATAGCAGACCCCCCTACATATGAAAAGACCCTTTACACAAACAGGAGCAAGCTGCAGTAGGTAGACAACAGTCTACTTCTTAAATGTTGGGGCTTGGTTAGGAGTCTAAAAATCAGCACAATGTTATTTAAAAATAAGCAATCTACAAAACATTTATGCAAAGAAAAATCAAGTGTACAATGTCCCTTTAAGTAGCTTCCTACACTTAAAATACAATGAAACTGTATGAAAACTTTGTCAGAGTTTGAAGCGAAGATTTCACTCAGGATTTCTTACAGTATTTGGAAAGTTCACACTTTACAATTGATGTGATTACACTGTTTAATACATGAGAAACAGTAAAGATTACCTTTCTTGTTTAATTTTAAGGGAAACTGTACAAAGCTATTTACATCTGAGAAAAAAATAATGACAGAGTAACAATCTATAAGCAAAGCCAAATGGTTTTCCTTTTGTATGTCAAAGAGAAAGCATTTACCAATCATTTTGTAAGATACCATCCATTAAGAAATAGTTCCGCTCAAAGAATCTTAAATACAGTACTTTAACATACAATACTGTTTAAATAGGGTTGCCATTAAGCTGATGTTTTACCAGCAGCTTAATGGCGATAATGTGTGCTGGTGTCACAAGTAAATCGCAATGCGAACAAGAGCTCACATTTGCATTGCTAGGAAGCATTGCGGTTATGAGAGATCGCTTCCATAGGCTTCTATGGGAACCTCGCACAGCGAAGGGAGTAAGTAGCGCAGCGATGGTCAGCATTTTAAAATATATGAATATGAATATATACATAAATACATCAAAGAAGGAGTACTGGATGTACTGGACAAAATTGTATTTATTCTTCGTATAAAAGCGTTAACATGGAGAAACAAATAGACACAAGTGCAGGCGCAGCACCAGGGCTTACGCGTTTCGGCTATAGAGCCGTAATCATATGCTATGATTACGGCTCTATAGCCGAAACGCGTAAGCCCTGGTGCTGCGCCTGCACTTGTGTCTATTTGTCTCTCCATGTTAACGCTTTTATACGAAGAATAAATAAAATTTTGTTACTTTTTATCGGAGCATCCAGTACTCCTTCTTTGATGTTCTAGTCTCCAGACCACTGGTTTGTGCCGTCTAGAGCTCCACAAGTCCCTCTTTGTGACTGCCCTATCCCCCACGTTGCCGCTGTTGCTCATTGGATTTCCTGAACCCCTCTGACGTACTCATACGGAGGTGGATACGGAGGTGGACCCTGACCGAGACGCTGCTCCTTGGTAACACGCACAGACTTGGCACCAGCTACACACTGTTCAGCGGCTTCATTACATACCGCCCAGCACAAGCCAGCCGACAGACGTTCGCTTTAGAGAGCTGAGGAACCACCGGATTTAGGTGAGTCTGGCGTGAAGTTATTGAAAGCCAGTGTTCCCATTGTCTCCGACGAGTCTGTATACTTGAGAAAGTGCTGTACTTTGCCTGTACTGAGGTGTTTATGCCAAGTGACATTGCTGACTTTTACTGCTGGGGGATTTGGGTACAGTCTTAAAGTGCATTCATCATTGCCGTAAGTGACATTCACGCTATTGTGGGCCACCTGTCTGCCTTCCTTCTACTGCTTATATACATAAATAGCCATGTGTTTATATGTGTATATACACATATTAACACATAAATATATATGTAGATAAGCATATACATATATATTTACATTGGGGTCTATGGTATATAGTTCCCATAGACTGCAATGTAAAGGCACTTTACACCCACTCCCACCAACTTTAAAGCACCAAAACTGTCTAGTGCAGTTATTTTTTATTTTAAAAAAAATGCTATTTAAAAAAAAAAAAAAAAAAATCTATTATGCTCTCTATTTGTTCTAATGTTTAAAATGCACTCGGGTACCTGGGAGGCAGCTTAGAAAATACTATTTCAAATTAAAACACAGTGCATTATAAAGTGGTACTTTATTAGCATTTTAGCCTCTCAGCTGCCTCCCTCAGTGCATTTTAAACATTAGAACAAGTTAATATTTTCTCTCAGATGTGAAGACATGGGGCTCACAGGAACTGTAGTGACAGAACAGGAAGTATCATGATCCCACAGCACCGCCTGTAATGAAAAAGCCGGTGTCTTGTCGGTGCTAAATTCCGATGGGCCACTCTCCAGTCCACCAATCACCTTCTAGAGACACCTCCTTCCTAGTCTATGTCCCGCCCCTCCTCCCCGGGACCATCCCAGGAACACTGACTGCTCAGAGGGAGAGACCCTTCACGTGTGCGCTCAGGATCTTCTCTTCAGTCGCCACTGTTCACATGGGGCGAGTGATGTCACTTCTGGGCGGGGCTAAAAAACGCAACCACGATTAATTGTGCAGCCCTAGTGTATGTATATACATATATATATATATATATATATATATATATATATATATATATATATATATATATATATATATATACACACACACACACACACACATCTATACATTAGTTTTTGTATGTTTTTACTTATTAAAACAGTGGCTGGTGGATGGGAATGGCTTATAAAAGTAAAAAACACTTGGGCTAGCTTATAATGTTTTCTGATGGATAAGAGGTTAAGGGCAGAGTCACATGGAAACATTTTAAATTATATATTATTATATATTTATATTGTTAATATGAATGATTTAATAATGATAATAAAAAAAAATCACCAGTCTTTCTAACTGCATTTAATTTCTGACTTATCTGTCCATATCCAGTTAAAGGGACATAATACTCATATGCTAAATCACTTGAAACTGATGCAGTATAACTGTAAAAAGCTGACAGGAAAATATCACCTGAGCATCTCAATGTAAAAAAGGAAGATATTTTACCTCACAATCTCCTCAGCTCAGCAGAGTAAGTTCTGTGTAAAAAGTTATACTCAGCTGCTCCCAGCTGCAGGTAAAAAAAAATAAAAAAAATGAAGAAATGAACAGCAGCCAATCAGCATCAGCAGTGCTGAGGTCATGAACTCTTACTGTGATCTCATGAGATTTGACTTAACTCTCATGAGATTTCATAGTAAGCTTCCTTTACCTGATTGGTGAAATAATATGAGAGTGCGCGATGCTCATCCCTTCAGATGTCCCAGGACAGACACACTAATATGCTGCTTAGAAGTCCTTTACAATGGGAGGTGGCTACTGAGGAACTTTTGAGGTAAAATATCTTTCTTTTTTACATAGAGATGTTCAAGTGATATTTTCTAATCAGCTTTTTACAGCTATGCTGCATCACTTTCAAGTGTTTAAACATTTGGGTATTATGGCCCTTTAATGGACATGACAGTATCTAATACAGTTTATTTATACTGTAAATAACATTATTTGCTATTTGGTGTATTTATCTTATCAAGGGAATTCTAAAATTAAACAATTATCAGTTGTATTTTACTTATTTTAGGCTATTTGTGTCCATAAGCTGCAATTGATTGTTTCTCTTTTTGTAGCATTCCCTTTACAAAATGGAAAAGTTGCTATAGTGACTGGAGGTGCAAAAGGAATAGGATTCTACACTGCAAAACACCTAGCAAGCCTTGGAATGCATGTGATTATAGGTAGGTGTTTTATTCTTTGTAACTTGTAATTAACAAATTAAATATTTCAACATTTTAAATAAAAGTTTCTTTGTTTTTACATAGACAGATTCAACCTTAATCATTACTGTATAAATTGTATATTACTGGGACACGAAGCCCAGATTTTTTCTTTCATGATTCAGATAGAACATACAATTTTACACAACTTTCCAATTTACTTCTATTATCTAATTTGTTTTGTTCCCTTAATATATTTTGTTGAAAAGCATATCTAGTAGTATCAGGAACTGCTAATTGGTGGCTGCAAATATATGCCTCATGTTATTGGCTCACTCATGTGCATTGCTGTTTCTTCAAACAAGAGAATGAAGCAAATTAAATATTAGAAGTAAATTGGAAAGTTGTTATTATATTATTATATTATATATTCTATCTGAATCATGAAAGAAAAAAAATTTGGGTATCATGTCTAATTATGTCTAATTAACCCTTTAACCTAATATATATATATATATGTATATATATATATATATATATATATATATATATATATATATATATATATATATATATATATATATATATATATATATATGTGTATATATATTTATATATACACACACATACACATCATTCAGTATGAGTCCCTGAGCTCCAGGTATCTGCGTTCACATTGATGTTCCGGTTCCTTATGAAGGCAGATGCCTGATCGTTACAGATGGTGACACTGTGTGTGTCGCCGTCTGTAACGATCATCTGCTGGTGCTGGTGGGAGGTGGGTAGGTGGTCCAGCAGCGGAGGGAGGGGGAGGGTGTGGGATAGGCGCTTTACTTCCGGGAACAAATGAAGGAAGAGTAAGGGATTGGAAACTTCACTACAGAAAAAAGGTGGGGTGGGGAGTCCCAAGCATGATCGTCAGAGGGGGGCGACTACACTACATAAAAAAAAAATAAAAAAAAATAACTAAATAAAAAGGAGGATCACTGCACTGCAGAAGAAACATATAATAATTATAATTTAAAAAAAACAACAACCACCTAAACTGCATACTGGCAGCCTCTCTGCCAGTACCTAAGATGGTGGTAACCAGTGGGGGTGGGGGGTGAAAGAGGGAATAGAACTGTTTGGGAGGGATCAGGTAGCAATCAGGGATGGGAAGTATCAGGTGGTAGAGTAATCTCCATACTAAAGCTAAAATTAACCTTACAAGCTACCTGAGTAACTCCTTCTGCCGGGAATTATAGAAGTGTGCTGTGCAGCTGCAATTAGCGGCCTTCTAATTACCAAAAACCAATGGCAAAGCCATTTATGTCTGCTATTACTGAACAAAGGGGATCCCAGAGAAGCTTTTATATTTGTGTCATGATTGCAATGAGAAACCCAAAGTTTGTGAAAAACTTAAATTTTTTTTTTATATGATCGCATTTGGCTGTGAAATGGTGGCATGAAATTTACCAAAATGGGCCTAGATCAATACCTTTGGTTGTCTACTTAAAATTTTTATAGTTTTGACAGCTAAATAAAAAAAGCAAAGATCTACTTATGTTTAAATGGAGTGATAGCAAAAATGCTAAAAATTCTCTGGTATTTTGGGCAAGTTCTCTGAAATTCCCGATAGCGAAGGGATTAAGGCTGTCCAATCTATGTTTCGAGGGCCACAAAGCAGTTCCTATTGCTTTTCATTTTCCCCAAGGTTACTTCTCTACTTGTTCTAGTTTATAACACACTGACATATATACGCCTGAATAACATTGAGTAATATGTTGGCTCCTTATAAATAGCAGATAATAATAATAATAGCTGGTTCTATCTTCGCTGGACCCTATATTGTGTGTATGTATATATATATATATATATATATATATATATATATATATATATATATACACACACACAGTACCTTGTAAAAATATTAGACCCATTGTTCAAAAATTTTAAATTTGATATTAATTTAATTAATTTGTAATAATTTCTTATTATGGGCCAGATTAGAGTGGATCGCAAACGTTTGGGTGCAATTGATAAGGGGTTTATCGGGAGAGTAAAGTGTTTTTTCCACTTTTTTTTTCTCCATTGACTTCTATGGGAATAATATGGAATGCACACATGATATTGTAAGTTCAGCATTTTTGAGCTCGTCAAATGAGAGTGAGCGAAAACATTTTACTTTCAACTCATAATACGAGCGCAACCCAACTAGCGCAAAAAGCTTACTTGTAGCTCAATTAAAACTCGAGCGGGAGCATTAATTATCGCTCCCCTTAATTGACAACATCTGCAATACATGTTTACGTGTAATTTGATGTAATATTACTAAAATATTTGGTAAATTTTCAAATGTTTTTGTTTTTTCAGATGGGTTAACAAAGTGACTTGTCATTAAAAATAGTCAAATTTTTGGCCTGTTGAAGGCAAAAAACATTTTGCAGTACAAAACTGCTGAAATTGTAGGTGTATCACGTAATTCTGTAAAGAATATTAAGAACAAAATGGATTGTGGGGTTGGTTTCCGAGCAGGGTTTCTGGCTAACAGTCCCTCTTTAGCTAACTGTCCATGAACATTTCTCTCAGGTACCTTGATACCTGCCTCTTGAATGTGTTTAGTCAAGACTCTTAACAAATAATTTCCTATTTTTAGTGCAGATATCTTGAATTCTTCTATCTGTTCTTGGTGTAGTAACACCCTTCTGTTTTGGGTTCAAGTTAGCCCCACAAAACATTTTTCTTAATATTCTTTACAGAACTACATGATACACCTACAATTTCAGCTCTCTAGTACTGTAACATGCTTTTTGCCATCAACAAGGATTGGACAAGGGATAAGGCATGTTCTTTTGTAACACTGTGTTTTATCCACTGTTTGCTTAGTTTGTAATAATGCTCACTATCTTCATATTCCTTTTTGCTACCTTTTGTCTCTATAACAAACAACTTTATTATATTACTCCTTCCCCCTCACCACCTGAACTGTTCATTAGCCCATCTCTCTTAACCTCACCTTACTTTTGTATTCATGAATTTCACACATTCCTAAAGACTCTCTCTCCCCCTTGCACTTCATCCCAAAAACAGTCTCATTATTGCAAATCTGCATTTTATCTCATGTCACTCTCCCTCTTGCTCATACTAGCTGCTGGTGACATCTCCCCTAATCCTGGTCCCCCACAACTTCCTAGCCTTGCACATCCATGTATGCCTTTCAATAAAATTCAAAAACAAAACTCTTGTAACCTTATTCTCATTCCTCTTGCATCTAAAGCCGCCACCCCCTTCACTTGTGCACTCTGGAACTCTCGCTCTGTTTGCAACAAGCTCACTTCAATCCATGACCTCTTTATATCCCACTCTCTAAACCTTCTGACTCTTACAGAAACCTGGCTCTTTGCTTCAGACACTGCATCCACTGCTGCATGGTCACATGGGGGTCTCCACTTCAGCCACACTCCTAGGTCGGGGAATAGACAAGGAGGTGGTATTGGTATTTTACTTTCCTCTCGTTGCACCTTTCAACAAATTCAGCTCTTCTTCATTTGAAGCACACATGATTTGTTTATTCTCTCCCCTGTCTATATGTGTTGCGGTCATATACTGCCCCCCTGGCTCATCAACTCAATTTTTAGATCACTTTGCTGCCTGGCTTCCTTATTTCCTTTCCTCAGACACCCCTGTCCTCATTCTTGGGGACTTCAACATCCCTCTTGACTATCCCACTGCCTCCTCTGTAAAACATCTTCTGCAACTCACTTCCTCTTTCGGCTTGTCCCAATGGACTGACTCTCCTACTCACAAAGATGGTCACTTCCTCAATCTGATTTTCAGCTATCAATGCACTATCTCAAATTTTACAAACTCCCCTTTTCTACTCTTTCTGACCATCATCTCCTCACTTGCAACATCACATCCCTCCCTACAACTCCCCCCCTCTACCCCTCTCACCAAACTTCACAGAAGCGCTAAGTCATTAGATCAGAAACCGTTTGCTAGCTCTCTCGAACCTCTCCTCTATTCCATCCCCTTCTTTTCCTGCCCTGACCAATCTATCTGCCACTATAACTCCACCTTTACCTCGGTCATTTAGAATATGGCCCCACCTACCATAGCTCAGAAACCACGCTCTCATCCTCACTGGAGAAAATCTCGGAGTTCAGCTGACTTTGTTCACTACAAGTTAATATTGAACTCCTACTATTCTGCCCTTAATCTTTATAAGCAACAATACTTCTCTACTCTCATCTCTACTCTTTTCTCTAACCCAAAACATCTGTTTTTCACGTTTAATACTCTTCTCTGCCCACCCCTAGCTCCTAATACAACTTCTTTCTCAGCTCAAGATTTTACCAGCCACTTCAATAACAAAATTTACTCCATCAGATATGAAATCAGCTCTCAACATACTATCAATCTCCCATCCCTTCAAAAGCTCACAATCATCCAAAACCCAAATAGCCATAAATTTTGCTCTTTTGCCCCTGTTACCGAGGAAGAATTTTCTACCCTTATACTGTCCTCCCACCTCACTACCTGTCCCCTCGACCCCATCTCCTCACAGCTACTCCCCTCCCTATATTCTACCTTTACCCCTATACTCACACACATCTTCAACCTCTTTCTCAGCACTGGTATATTTCTCTCATGTCTAAAACATGCACTGGTCACACCTATCCTCAAAAAATATTCTCTCGATCCAACCTCCTCATCCAACTACCGTCCTATTTTCTTACTCCATATTGCCTCAAAGCTCCTTGAATAGCTAGTATATGCATGTCAATCCCATTTCCTTACACTAAACTCTCTTCTTGACTCACTGCAATCATCCCCATCACTCCACAGACAGCAATTGTCAAGGTTACCAACGACCTACTTACAGCAAAATCCAAAGGCCACTTCTCTCTGCTTATCCTCCTTGATCTGTCTGCAGCCTTTTATACTGTTGACCACCCTCTTTTGCTCCAAACCCTCCAATCATTTGACATCTGCGACACAGCTCTCTCGTGGTTCTCTTCCTATCTATCTAACCGTACCTTTAGTGTAGCCTTCTCTGGAGCATCCTCTGCCCTGTTACCACTTTCTGTTGGGTACCTCAAGGCTCTGTCCTCTGTCCCCTTCTCTTTTCAATCTACACGTCATCATTAGGTTCCTTAACCCCTTAATGACCACAGCACTTTTCCATTTTCTGTCCGTTTGAGACCAAGGCTATTTTTACATTTTTGAGGTGTTTGTGTTTAGCTGTAATTTTCCTCTTACTCATTTACTGTACCCACACATATTAATACCGTTTTTCTCGCCATTAAATGGACTTTCTAAAGATACCATTATTTTCATCATATCTTATAATTTACTATAAAAAAATTATAAAATATGAGGAAAAAATGGAAAAAAACACACTTTTTCTAACTTTGACCCCCAAAATCTGTTACACATCTACAACCACAAAAAAACACCCATGCTAAATAGTTTCTAAATTTTGTCCTGAATAGAAATACCCAATGTTTACATGTTCTTTGCTTTTTTTGTAAACTATAGGGCCATAAATACAAGTAGCACTTTGCTATTTCCAAACCATTTCTTTTCAAAATTAGCGCTAGTTACATTAGAACACTGATATCTTTCAGGAATCTCTGAATATCCATTGACATGTATATATTTTTTTTTAGTAGACAACCCAAAGTATTGATCTAGGCCCATTTTGGTATATTTCATGCCACCATTTCACCGCCAAATGCAATCAAATACAAAAAATCGTTCACTTTTCACAAATTTTTTCACAAACTTTTGGTTTCTAACTTAAATTATTTACAAACAGCTTGTGCAATTATGGCATAAATTGTTGTAAATTCTTATCTGGGATCCCCTTTGTTCAGAAATAGCAGACATATATGACTTTGGCATTGCTTTTTGGTAATTAGAAGGCCGCTAAATGCCACTGCGCACCACACGTGTATTATGCCCAGCAGTGAAGGGGTTAATTAGGGAGCATGTAGGGAGCTTTTTGGGATAGTTTTAGCTTTAGTGTAGTGTAGTAGACAACCCCAAGTATTGATCTAGGCCAATTTTGGTATATTTTATGCCACCATTTCACCGCCAAATGCGATCAAATTAAAAAAAAAGTTAAATTTTTCTCAATTTTAGGTTTCTCACTGAAATTATTTACAAACAGCTTGTGCAATTATGGCACAAATGGTTGTAAATGCTTCTCTGGGATCCCCTTTGTTCAGAAATAGCAGACATATATGGCTTTGGCATTGCTTTTTGGTAATTAGAAGGCCTCTACATGCCGCTGCGCATCACACGTGTATTATGGCTAGCAGTGAAGGGGTTAATTATGTAGCTTGTAGGGAGCTTGCAGGGTTAATTTTATCTTTAGTGTAGAGCTCAGCCTCCCACCTGAAACATCAGACCCCTTGATCCCTCCCAAACAGCTCTCTTCCCTCCCCCACCCCACAATTGTCCCCGCCATCTTAAGTACTGGCAGAAACTCTGCCAGTACTAAAATAAAAGGTATTTGGCCCTTTTTTTTAAAAAAAAAAAAAAAAAAAAAAAAGCATATTTACATATGCTGATGTGTATGATCCCCCCTTTGACCCCAACCTCACTGATCCGCCACCTAACAGCTCTCTAACCCTTCCCCTCTGCCTTAATGGGCGCCATTTTGGGTACTGGCAGCTGTCTGCCAGTACCCAGTTTTGCAAAAAATTTGCCTTTTTATTAAAAAAAAGCCCTTTTCTGTAGTGTAGCTCCCCCCCCCACCAAGACCAACCCCCAACCCCTTCCAGATCCCTTAGATTAGATTTTTAATGTTTAAACTTTCTTATTTTTTTTTACTTTTAAATTTATGTTTTTCTGTAGTGTAGCGGTTCCCACCCGCTCCCGCCCCGTGCACGCGCCCGCCCACCAACCCCCCAGCACGCGCGCGCTCCCACCACACTACCTGTCCCCTCGACCCCATCTCCTCACAGCTACTCCCCTCCCTATATTCTACCTTTACCCCTATACTCACACACATCTTCAACCTCTTTCTCAGCACTGGTATATTTCCCTCATGTCTAAAACATGCACTGGTCACACCTATCCTCAAAAAATATTCTCTCGATCCAACCTCCTCATCCAACTACCGTCCTATTTTCTTACTCCATATTGCCTCAAAGCTCCTTGAATAGCTAGTATATGCATGTCAATCCCATTTCCTTACACTAAACTCTCTTCTTGACTCACTGCAATCATCCCCATCACTCCACAGACAGCAATTGTCAAGGTTACCAACGACCTACTTACAGCAAAATCCAAAGGCCACTTCTCTCTGCTTATCCTCCTTGATCTGTCTGCAGCCTTTTATACTGTTGACCACCCTCTTTTGCTCCAAACCCTCCAATCATTTGACATCTGCGACACAGCTCTCTCGTGGTTCTCTTCCTATCTATCTAACCGTACCTTTAGTGTAGCCTTCTCTGGAGCATCCTCTGCCCTGTTACCACTTTCTGTTGGGTACCTCAAGGCTCTGTCCTCTGTCCCCTTCTCTTTTCAATCTACACGTCATCATTAGGTTCCTTAACCCCTTAATGACCACAGCACTTTTCCATTTTCTGTCCGTTTGAGACCAAGGCTATTTTTACATTTTTGAGGTGTTTGTGTTTAGCTGTAATTTTCCTCTTACTCATTTACTGTACCCACACATATTATATACCGTTTTTCTCGCCATTAAATGGACTTTCTAAAGATACCATTATTTTCATCATATCTTATAATTTACTATAAAAAAATTATAAAATATGAGGAAAAAATGGAAAAAAAACACACTTTTTCTAACTTTGACCCCCAAAATCTGTTACACATCTACAACCACAAAAAAACACCCATGCTAAATAGTTTCTAAATTTTGTCCTGAATAGAAATACCCAATGTTTACATGTTCTTTGCTTTTTTTGTAAACTATAGGGCCATAAATACAAGTAGCACTTTGCTATTTCCAAACCATTTCTTTTCAAAATTAGCGCTAGTTACATTAGAACACTGATATCTTTCAGGAATCTCTGAATATCCATTGACATGTATATATTTTTTTTTAGTAGACAACCCAAAGTATTGATCTAGGCCCATTTTGGTATATTTCATGCCACCATTTCACCGCCAAATGCAATCAAATACAAAAAATCGTTCACTTTTCACAAATTTTTTCACAAACTTTTGGTTTCTAACTTAAATTATTTACAAACAGCTTGTGCAATTATGGCATAAATTGTTGTAAATTCTTATCTGGGATCCCCTTTGTTCAGAAATAGCAGACATATATGACTTTGGCATTGCTTTTTGGTAATTAGAAGGCCGCTAAATGCCACTGCGCACCACACGTGTATTATGCCCAGCAGTGAAGGGGTTAATTAGGGAGCATGTAGGGAGCTTTTTGGGATAGTTTTAGCTTTAGTGTAGTGTAGTAGACAACCCCAAGTATTGATCTAGGCCAATTTTGGTATATTTTATGCCACCATTTCACCGCCAAATGCGATCAAATTAAAAAAAAAGTTAAATTTTTCTCAATTTTAGGTTTCTCACTGAAATTATTTACAAACAGCTTGTGCAATTATGGCACAAATGGTTGTAAATGCTTCTCTGGGATCCCCTTTGTTCAGAAATAGCAGACATATATGGCTTTGGCATTGCTTTTTGGTAATTAGAAGGCCTCTACATGCCGCTGCGCATCACACGTGTATTATGGCTAGCAGTGAAGGGGTTAATTATGTAGCTTGTAGGGAGCTTGCAGGGTTAATTTTATCTTTAGTGTAGAGCTCAGCCTCCCACCTGAAACATCAGACCCCTTGATCCCTCCCAAACAGCTCTCTTCCCTCCCCCACCCCACAATTGTCCCCGCCATCTTAAGTACTGGCAGAAACTCTGCCAGTACTAAAATAAAAGGTATTTGGCCCTTTTTTTAAAAAAAAAAAAAAAAAAAAAAAGCATATTTACATATGCTGATGTGTATGATCCCCCCTTTGACCCCAACCTCACTGATCCGCCACCTAACAGCTCTCTAACCCTTCCCCTCTGCCTTAATGGGTGCCATTTTGGGTACTGGCAGCTGTCTGCCAGTACCCAGTTTTGCAAAAAATTTGCCTTTTTATTAAAAAAAAGCCCTTTTCTGTAGTGTAGCTCCCCCCCCCCCACCAAGACCAACCCCCAACCCCTTCCAGATCCCTTATGTGATGATAGCAGGATGTGATGTCACTAGCATGTGGGCGGGGCTTAGGTCCGGTGTCTGTGTCGCAGTTAGTTTAAGACAATCAACCTGTCTGGATGTGTATTGCTATGCTCTGTAATAAAATAGAGTTGTACCATCATTGCTGTGTCCTGCATATGTCCTGCATCTCATGACATGGTGTCAGAAGTTCTGGACTACGCTTCTGTTTCTGATGATAACGATGTCAAAGTTTACCCCACCTGAGCCTTTTGACTTTTCTCAGCCTGCAGCTTGGCCCACATGGCGTCAGCGGTTTCAGCGCTTCAGGATTGCATCCAAACTGAACAAGGAGAGTGGTGAAGTACAAGTTAATTCTCTTTTATACTCCATGGGGAAAGATGTAGAGCCAGTGTTCAATGCTTTTACTTTTCAAGAAGGGGAAGAAGTTAACTTTGATATAGTTATGGATAAACTCAGTGCCCACTTTGTGCCCAAAAGAAATGTGATTCATGAGAGAGCCTGTTTTCACAAACGTAATCAGCGTGTGGGAGAATCTGTGGAGTCATTTGTGCGCAGCCTGTATGAATTAGCTGAATTCTGTGAGTTTGGTGTTGCTAAAGAAGAGCAAATCAGAGACAGAATAGTTATTGGAATTGCAGATGCTGAAGTCTCCCTGAAGCTGCAGTTAGAGCCTGATTTAACGTTAGAAGGGGCTATTAGGATGGCCCGCCAGAGTGAACTGGTGAAAAAGCAAAGTGCTGATCTGAGGTCTGAGAGTATTGTGGATGAAGTGCAACAGTCTAGAAAAATTACTAGTGAAAGGCACAGTGTGAGCGGTAGATCAAAAGTATTGGAAAGGCCTAGAAGTGGATGGGCGCAACATGGCCGATGCACACGGTGCTACCGGGCTCATGATCAGAGTGCTATATGCCCGGCCAGAGATAAAAGATGCAGAAAATGTAACAGAATAGGCCATTTTGAAGTGGTGTGTAAAACTGAATACATTAAGGAGATGCAGGTGGACAGTGACCAGGAGGGTCAGGAAGTGTCTTTTGTGGGGTCTGTTGTGGAACGGACAAGCTCAGAGGAAGATTGGAAAGTTACTTTTACTGTGATGGGAGCCAAAGTTGATTTTAAGATTGACACAGGAGCAGATATCACTGTAATGTCTTTTGCTGAATTTATAAAACTGCCTAGACAGCCCCAGCTGGCGAAGGTTACTACAAATGTTCATAGTCCTGGTGGCCGCATTGATTGTGTGGGGAAATTTCTTGCCAGCTGTGAGTACAAACAAAAAAAGTTCACCATGTGGGTGCATGTGATCCGAGGTCAGTGTGTTAACAGTTTATTGAGCAGAAAAGCAGCCTGTGACTTGGGCCTCGTGGCCAGAGTGAATGAGATCTCTGAAGATATGTTTGGCGAGTTGGGCCTACTGAGCTGCAAACCTGTCCGTATAGCACTTAAAAGTGACGCAGTCCCGTACAGTATTTCTACTCCTCGTAGAATTCCGTTCCCGCTCATGCCTCAAGTGGAGAAAGAGCTCATGCGCATGAAGTCTATGGGGGTTATTGAAGAGGTTGTTGAAGCAACTGATTGGTGTGCCCCCATTGTTCCAGTTGCAAAGAAAAACGGAAAGGTGCGCATCTGTGTGGACCTGAAAAGGTTGAATGAGGCAGTGAAGAGGGAAAGATTTGTGCTGCCGACACTGGAAGATATAGCCCCGAAGTTGGCTGGGGCGAAGTTCTTTTCCACATTAGATGCTTCTAGCGGCTTTTGGCAGATCCCCCTGGATCCAAAGTGCCGCAAACTGACTACCTTTATCACTCCGGTAGGTCGGTTCTGTTTCTGCAGACTTCCCTTTGGGATATCCTCCGCTCCTGAGATCTTTCAGAGGGAAATGAGTTCTCTCCTGAGTGGCCACGTGGGCACAGCAGTCGTCATGGACGACATTCTAGTGTATGGGTCTACAGTGGAGGAGCATGATCAGCGTTTGAGTTGTGTGCTGCAGGCTATCAAAGAGTCTGGGCTGAAGCTGAATAAAGAAAAATGTCATTTTAGGAAAACTGAATTATGCTACTTTGGGCATATCATCAACGGGGATGGCATCAAGCCGGACCCCGAGAAAATTCGGGCTATCGAACAGATGAAAAGCCCTTCGGATGTACATGAGCTGAGACAGATATTGGGCCTTGTAAATTACGTGGGCAAGTTTCTTCCAGATTTATCTACAGTTTTGCACCCTATCACAGAGTTGCTTAAGAAAGATGTTGCCTGGGTCTGGGGACCCTCACAAGAAAAAGCGTTCCTGCATGCTAAGTCCCTGCTGGGGTCTGCCCCAGTGCTGGGGTTCTACGACCCTTCAAAAAAGACTGTGGTTAGTGCTGATGCAAGCAGTTATGGGTTGGGGGCTGCACTCCTGCAACTGAACGACAACAAACTACAGCCCATCGCCTACTGTTCCCGCACACTGACGGCTGCGGAGTCAAAATACGCTCAAATTGAGAAAGAGTGCCTGGCTGCAGTTTGGGCCTGTGAACGCTTTCAGCGTTATCTAGTGGGTTTGGAGAAATTTAGTCTGGAAACTGACCACAAACCGCTAGTCCCTCTTATCAATTCTTATGACATCGACAAAACACCCTTGAGATGCCAGAGACTTTTAATGAGACTGCTCAGGTTCAATGTTCAGGCAGTGCATGTGCCGGGGAAGCAGCTGGTTGTGGCAGATACACTGTCCAGGCTCCCGCTGGCTGCTGCTGAAGAATCCTCCACAGAGTCGGATGTAAAAGTGTATGTTGATTCAGTTCTGGCCTCTAAGTCCATTTCTTCAAGGAAACTGGAAGAGATAAAGAAAGAGACATATTTGGACACAGATCTGCAAGAAGTTATAAGGTACATAAGAGATGGCTGGCCCGAGAGCCGGGCAGCCTGGATGTCTTTAAATGCTTACCAGCCAGAGAGGTCGCAGCTCACGGAGCTGGAGGGGTTGGTGCTGTTCCAAGACCGTATTGTAATTCCTGTCAGCATGAGGAAGGAGATGTTGAACAGGATACACGATGGGCACTTAGGCATCACAAAGTGCAGAGAAAGAGCAGCTACAGCTGTGTGGTGGCCTGGGATCAGCTCTGACATTGCAGATCATGTGTCTAAATGTGCCTTTTGCCGGGAACGCCGGCCTACTCAGAGAAGGGAGCCCTTAATGTCTACTCCGCTGCCTGCGGGGCCGTGGCAGAAAATAGCTGCTGATTTGTGCGAACTGCACGGGAAAAAGTTTCTTGTTGTTATCGACTACTATTCCAGGTATTTGGAAATAGCACCCCTGAATGATATCACAAGTCAGGCCGTTATCATTCGCCTGAAGAGCTTGTTCGCCCGCTGGGGCATTCCAATGGAGCTGGTGAGTGATAATGGCATGCAGTTCGCTTCTACAGAGTTCAGTGCTTTCAGCAGGGAATATGATTTTGTACATTCCACGTCAAGTCCACATTATCCGCAGGCCAACGGAATGGCTGAAAGGGCAGTTCAAACAACAAAATTCATCCTAAAGCAATCTGAACCGTACCTAGCCCTCTTGTCATACAGGGCGACGCCCATTCAAGCCACCGGGTTTAGCCCGGCACAGCTGATGCTAGGACGCCAGATTCGCACCACTTTACCCTCAGAGGGTGTCTTCAAGCCGCCTGGCCCTGTTCCTCGGGACGAAGTCCTTAGGAGGGATGAAGAGGCCAAAAAGGGTTATCGTTTCTTCTACGACAGGAGACATTCTGTCAGGCCTTTACAGGAACTGAAAGCGGGCCAAAGTGTCAGAATTAAACTGGATGATGAGAAGAAATGGAAGACGCCTGCTACGGTAGTGGGCCGCTCTCCAGAACCAAGGTCTTACACAGTCCTTACAGAGGGAGGGACGGTTACACGCCGTAACCGAAGACATCTTCAGCCTGTACCTGAGAGTCTGGAACCGGATACCTCAGTACCACCGCCGGTGGGATCTCCTGTTCTAAGAGAGGTGCCTTCCCCTCAGCAAGATCATAGCGGGGATATATCTTTGCCTCCAGCAGACTCTTGTTCACCATCTTCTGTATCAGAGGACAGTTCATGCAAAGTTACATCAAGCGGAAGAGTGGTGAGGCTTCCGGCCCGATACAGGGACTGACTTTAGCTAGAACAGTGACCGGAAGTATGGGCAGAATAATCCCATGGTCACTGTGGACTAGGGTAGTCTACCCCGATGTCCAAGTCAGGATGTAATTTATTTGTTCATGTTTTCTAATCTATCTGTTTTTATAATGTTCTAAAACAAAATGTTGTTGTATACCCTGTTGGTGTACCTTGTTATTTAATATATGCAAATGTATGCTTTGCCTTTGAAAAAGGGGAAGATGTGATGATAGCAGGATGTGATGTCACTAGCATGTGGGCGGGGCTTAGGTCCGGTGTCTGTGTCGCAGTTAGTTTAAGACAATCAACCTGTCTGGATGTGTATTGCTATGCTCTGTAATAAAATAGAGTTGTACCATCATTGCTGTGTCCTGCATATGTCCTGCATCTCATGACACCTTAGATTAGATTTTTAATGTTTAAACTTTCTTATTTTTTTTTACTTTTAACTTTATGTTTTTCTGTAGTGTAGCGGTTCCCACCCGCTCCCGCCCCGTGCACGCGCCCGCCCACCAACCCCCATGCACGCGCGCGCTCCCGTGTGCGCCCCGTGGGTCCCGCCCCCGATCCCGCCCCCCTCCACTCCATACAGAGCATCGATGGCCGCCCACCCGCCTCCCACGTAAGCTCCCACCCACCAACGATACCGGCCATCGATGTCCGGTGCAGAGAGGGCCACAGAGTGGCTCTCTCTGCATCGGATGGCCAAGGGGGGTTATTGCAGGATGCCTCCATATCGAGGCATCACTGCAATAACCGGAAAGCAGCTGGAAGCGAGCAGGATCGCTTCCAGCTGCTTTCCAGACCAAGGACGTACGCCACACGTCCTCTGTCATTAACTGTATTTTTTTTGAGGACGTGTGGCGTACGTCCTTGGTCGTTAAGGGGTTAATAAAGTCCCATTGGTTTCAATAGCATTTGTATGCAGATGACACTGAAATCTATCTCTCTGCACCAGACGTACCTCCTTCCTTACTAACCCATGTCACTAACTGTCTTTCTTATATCTCATCTTGGATGTCCTCTAACTACCTTAAGCTAAATCTTTCCAAAACCGAACTCCTTATTTTTCCCCTTCCTCCAAAATCTCCACCCCCCAATTTTCTATAACTGTTGATAATTCCATCATTACCCATACCCCGCATGCCCAATGTCTTGGGGTCACACTTGACTCAGACCTTTCTTTCATTGCTCACATTCAGTCCTTGGCTAAAACCTGCCGCTTCAACTTTAAAAACATCTCTAAAATTAGACATTTCGTTACACAAGACACAACTAAGATTTTAATCCACTCTCTCATCCTCTCCCGCCTCGACTATTGCAACTCAGTCCTCTCTGGTCTCCCTATCTGCCGCCTAGCTCCTTTACAATCCATAATGAATTCCTCTGCCAGGCTCATCTTCCTTACGCGTCACTCTTCATCTGCTGTACCTCTCTGCCAATCCCTTTACTGACTTTCACTTGCCTCCAAGATTGAACACAAAATCCTCACTCTGACATACAATTCCCTCAACTGCAATGCTCCCCCCTACATTATAGACCTTGTCTCCAGATACTCCCCTCCCGTCCCCTTCGCTCTGATTACCCCCTTAATGACAGAGGACTTACCAGGTACGTCATGGAAAAACATTCCCTTAATGACAATTGACGTACCTGGTACGTCCTCTGTTGTTAGAAGCGCTGGAAGCGATCATGATCGCTTCCAGCTGCTTACAAGGGATTGTAGTGATGCCTCAATATTGAGGCATCACTGCAATCCCTTATTTTACCCACCGATGCAGAAAGGGCCACTCTGTGGCCCTCTCTGCATCGGACTATAGTGATCTCACATTCGTTGGTGGGTGGGAGCAGCTTCTGGGCGGACCGTTAAGTATATGCTCCCGATTGGTATTAGTTTTGAGTAGTTCCTGCAATATCGGCGGTTGCGGCGGGGGGGGAGCGGGGGTGGGTGCGCGCGCTTGTGCACGCGCACGCAAAGTATGACCGGAAGAAATAGAAAAAAATAATATAATTAATGCAGATGCCTGGGGTCCTGGGGATCTTCTTTGAGTAGTAAGGGATCTGGGAGGGGGAGGGATGTAGATTATTAAGGGGGGCCCAGCTACACTACAGAAAACATATTTTTCATCTAAAAAGTAAAAAAAAAACTATTTTTGGGGGCAAATTGGGTACTGGCAGACAGCTGCCAGTACCCAAGATGGTGGCAAAAGGGTAGAGGGGGAGGGTTAGAAAGATGTATGGGGGGATCAGGGAGGTTGTGGGGTAAGGGGGGATGCAGACTGCAGACAGTATGAAAAAAAAAATAAAAAAAAATAAAAAATGATTTTTATTTCAGTACTGGCAGACTTTCTGCCAGTACTTAAGATGGCGGTGACAATTGTGAGGTGGGGGAGGGAAGAGAGCTGTTTGAGGGAGGTCAGGGGGGGATCAGGGGGTGGGATGTGTCAGGTGGGAGGCTGATCTCTACACTAAAGCTAAAAATTAACCCTACAAGCTACCTAATTAACCCCTTAACTGCTGGGCATATTACAAATGTGGTGCGCAGCAGCATTTAACGGCCTTATTATTACCAAAAAGCAACGCCAAAGCCATATATGTCTGCTATTTCTGAACAAAGTGGATCCCAGAGAAACATTTACAACCATTTGTGCCATAATTACACAAGCTATTTGTAAATAATTTCAGTGAGAAACCTAAAATTGTGAAAAATTTAAGTTTTTTTTTTTTATTTGATTGTATTTGGCGGTGAAATGGTGGCATGAAATATACTAAAATGGGCCTAGATCAATACTTTGGGATGTCTTCTAAATAAAAATATATACATGTGAAGGGATATTCAGGGATTCCTGAAAGATATTAGTGTCCCAATGTAACTAGCGCTAATTTTAAAAAAAAGTGGTTTGGAAATAGCAAAGTGCTACTTGTATTTATGGCCCTATAACTTGCAAAAAAAAAAAAAAAAAGAACATGCAGACATTGGGTATTTCTAAACTCAGGACAAAATTTTGAAACTATTTAGCATGGTTGTTTATTGGTGGTTGTAGATGTGTAACAGATTTTGGGGGTCAAAGTTAGAAAAAGTGTGTTTTTTTCCATTTTTTCCTCATATTTTGTATTTTCTTTTACAGTAAATTATAAGATATGATGGAAATAATGGTATCTTTAGAAAGTCCATTTAATGGCGAGAAAAACAGTATATAATATGTGTGGGTACAGTAAATGAGTAAGAGGAAAATTACAGCTAAACACCAACACTGCAGAAATTTAAAAATAGCCATTGTCATTAAGGGTAAGAAAATTGAAAAATGGTCCGGTCATTAAGGGGTTAAAATCTCCTACTCCTCTCCTCCTCTTGTTACTTCCTCACATTCCCATTCACAGGACTTCTCCAGACTGGCCCCCATCTTGTGGAACTCCCTGCCTCACTCCACAAGGCTCTCACCTAGTTTTAACAGCTTCAAGCGCTCCCTGAAGACTCTACTATTCAGGGATGCATACAACCAACACTAACCTTTCCTAACTCCATTGCTTTCCCCTTGAACCCCTTAGAATTTAAGCCTATGGGCCCAGCTGTTTGTAGATCACCTTCATAAGAGCCAACTACAACAGTGAAACTCTCGGCAGGGCCCATTTGATCCCTGTAAATGTTATCTTGTATACCATCTATGCTTATAGCGCTGCGGAATCTGTTGGTGCTCTACAAATCACTGATAATAATATTAACAGGCCGACAATTAGACTGACTTCTTTAATGACAAGTCACTTTGTTTTATTTTTTACTGAAATGTTATTTATCTATGATGTTTAAATTAAAACCTCTATTTAGCTTGGGGAGCACAAATATATTTTGTTTCTGTGTAATATATTTTATCTTTAGCTGCTGCATTACAGACATAAATTGATTCATGCCAAATCATTTTCATTAAAATAAATAAATAAAGAATGTATTTGATCCATTACAGCTGGAAATAATACAACCGAAGGCAACGAAGCAGTGAGGCAGATAAATCAGTACACCCTGAATGCAAAAGGTACACATTTTATCTGAAGCAGATTTTCATTGTGGTATATGAGCTCTGTTATCTGTGCAATTTGCACAATAAAATGCAGTGTAATAGACTTTAAAATGAACTTTAGAGAAAAGTGCTTCTTGAATCTTCTGATTCAATTAAAGTAGCAATCTTAGCAAGCTGTTCACATTCCTAAATATATATGTGTAATGTGTATGCCGGTCGGTGTGTGTATATATTTTCAGATTATACTTACTGGTATGATCTTCTTTTCTTATTGAATAAATAAACAATATTGCTTTAGAGGGTTTGCATCGCCACTTGTAATATTTTGTTACAATATTTGCAGTCTCACTCACTGCCGGGTGGTTTTACATCTCCTTTTTCTTTTTGGAGATATTTCACTTTCTCCCTAAGGTTTTTTCATTTTATATATATATATATATATATATACAGGCATACCTCGTTTTATTGCGCTTCGCAGATTTTGCCGATTTAAGGTTGTGGCAACCCTGTGTCAAGCAAGTCTATCTGCGCAATTTTGCCTACATTTATACACAGATAAATACACATAAATACACACCTTTATGAACACACCACCAACAAAAAGATTATGACTCACTGAAGGCTCAAATAATGGTTAGCATCTTTTTAGCAATACAGTATGTTTTAATTAAGGTATGTACATTGTTTTTTTAGACCTAATGCTATTGCGCACTTAATAGACTACAGTATAGTGTAAATATAACGTTTATATGCACTGGGAAACAAATAAATTAGTGCGACTCACTTTATTGCTATATTCACTTTATTGCGGTGGTCTGGAACCGAACCCCCAATATCTCAGAGGTATACCTGTGTGTGTGAATATATATATATATATATATATAATATATATATATATATATATATATATATATATATATTAGGGCTGGGCGATATGACCAAAAAAAAATTGCGATTTTCGATTTAACACCTTCATTTAGCATTAAACAATTTATTTAACACTACAGAATCTTAATGTGCATGTTTATCAATGTCCAATACACTATTTTACCATAGATACTTGAGTATAACGCAAGATTTTTGAGACATAAAATAAGATACAAATTGGAGGGGTCGCGGTATATTCTAGACATTTCATTTCATCTGATTTGATGCTGCCTTTAGGATGTGCACTAAACATGTCCTAAACATTATCAAGCCAGAATTTCACTCCGTCTTTGTCCAACCAGCCTTTTGGTTTAACTCTAACGATGAGAGATGGGAATTTCACATTTTTGGTGCAGAGTTTTTCACTTAAAAATAACCAGTGTTTTCAGTTTTGTGTCATCAGCCATGCAGAACAGAACGAATGTGAAGTGCGTTTTCTCATGACCGGTTTCCTGCTGAAGCTACAAAATTCAATTAACACCAACCTCACCAGACTTCTTGAGTTTCAATGCTTGGAGACGTATAGCATAAATCATATAACGTTTATTCCAGTTTTGGATATTACTGTACATAGATCAGATTACCGTACTGTACACAGACTGCTGACATTTTCTTTAATTACAATAAACCGTTAAAAAAAAATAATTTGAATAGACAACGCTCTTCATATGATGCGTCATTAAAGCTATGTTATCAAAGTGGCCGAATCAAGCAATAATTCTGCTTCTGCACGTACGTTTGGTATAGCAGAGAGTACAGTTCCTGACTGGCGTAAAAAGAAATCAGAACTAGAAATGATGCCGCGGACTAAGAAGGCCTGCAGAGGGTTATCATCAGCATATCCAAAACTGGAATCAACTTTATATGATTGGGTAATGGAGCACAGAAATAACGGCTATGCCATTTCACGAACAGCTATATGTCTCCAAGTATTGAAACTCAAGAAGTCTGGTGAAGTTGGTGTTAATACAAATGTTGTAACTTCAACAGGATGGTGTACACGCTTTATGAAACGGCATAATTTAACGTTACACCAAAGAACAAAGCTATCTCAGAAACTGCCAAAGGATCTTGAGGCAAACGTTGACAGCTTTCACAGATTTGTTCTTAAACTTCGTCGGCAACACAACTATGAGCTTGGTCAGATTGGCAACATGGTTGAAACACCCATGACGTTTGATTTGCCTGGAAATAGTTCTGTTCATACCAAAGGAGAGGAGACTGTTTTTGTGAAGACAACCGGTCATGTGAAAACTCACTTCACAGTCGTTCTATCCTGCATGGCTGATGGCGCAAAACTGAAACCACTGATTATTTTTAAGTGGAAAAAAAAACGGTGCAGAAAAATGCGAAATTCCCATCTTTTGTAATCGTTAGAGCTCAACCAAAAGGCTGGATGGACGAAGACGGAGTGAAATTCTGGCTTGATAATGTTTGGTGCCTGGCAGTCTGCGTTGCAAAAGAGCATTACTGGTGTGGGACATGTTTAGTGCACAAATTGGCTGTCAGCAATAAGTGCACTGACATCACAACTTCAACCGCTCGACATTTGTCTAAACAAGCCATTTAAAGACAAACTTCGCCAGATGTGGACCGATTGGATATGCTCTGATGCGGTAACAATAAACCAAGTCTGGCCTGCCTCAGAGACCAGATATCACTGTTGTTTGTTGTTGGGTTAAAGACTCCTGGGAATCAGTGCCGCCAGAAATGATCCAGAAATCCTTCCGTAAATGTAGCATAAGCAATGCCATGGATGGGACTGAAGATGATGCCATCTACGAAGATGATGAAAATTTGGAAGATGTAAATATTTCACATTTGCTAATGCAAATATGCTATGTTGTTTGCATGATGGGTGTTCAACATTTTTTTTTCTCTATTGACTTCTATGGGGAATGTTAAAATGCGATGGAGTTTGCACGATCTTGGGTGTTAGGTTCCCCCCCATTTTTTTTTATCGGGTTACCGCTAGTGCAAATAAGTTTTTTTTAAACTAGTAATACGAACAGAACCCGACTATCGTGAAAAAAAAGAAATACTGCACCACTTGTAATGAGCCCAATAAGATAAAAATGTAAAAACCGTTTTGAAAATAATTTTGATTTATCACTTTATGATAGGTACCTGCGACTCCGAGCTGGCTGGACATAACACTAATTGTAATTATTGATTTTAAAACCGAAGTGTTTGTTGGATTATGGGTAATGTTAAAATGTATTTTGATTTGATGGCACTATATATTTATTTTGCTAAATATGGATACACACAAATATAAGGGGTAGTTAGTTAGATACATATCTATATTATGCTAATTTAGATGGTATCAGTGGACATAATATGTTTCACTGGTATTTTTCTTTAAAAATATATTTTTCTAAACAGCATATACTTTTTAAATATGTTCTCATTAGTTAGTAGTTGGCAGAGTTGCTATTTGAAAGCAACAGACAATAGCCTAAAATACAGGGAGTGCAGAATTATTAGGCAAGTTGTATTTTTGAGGATTAATTTTATTATTGAACAACAACCATGTTCTCAATGAACCCAAAAAACTCATTAATATCAAAGCTGAATAGTTTTGGAAGTAGTTTTTAGTTTATTTTTAGTTATAGCTATTTTAGGGGGATATCTGTGTGTGCAGGTGACTATTACTGTGCATAATTATTAGGCAACTTAACAAAAAACAAATATATACCCATTTCAATTATTTATTTTTACCAGTGAAACCAATATAACATCTCAACATTCACAAATATACATTTCTGACATTCAAAAACAAAACAAAAACAAATCAGTGACCAATATAGCCACCTTTCTTTGCAAGGACACTCAAAAGCCTGCCATCCATGGATTCTGTCAGTGTTTTGATCTGTTCACCATCAACATTGCGTGCAGCAGCAACCACAGCCTCCCAGACACTGTTCAGAGAGGTGTACTGTTTTCCCTCCTTGTAAATCTCACATTTGATGATGGACCACAGGTTCTCAATGGGGTTCAGATCAGGTGAACAAGGAGGCCATGTCATTAGATTTTCTTCTTTTATACCCTTTCTTGCCAGCCACGCTGTGGAGTACTTGGACGCGTGTGATGGAGCATTGTCCTGCATGAAAATCATGTTTTTCTTGAAGGATGCAGACTTCTTCCTGTACCACTGCTTTAAGAAGGTGTCTTCCAGAAACTGGCAGTAGGACTGGGAGTTGAGCTTGACTCCATCCTCAACCCGAAAAGGCCCCACAAGCTCATCTTTGATGATACCAGCCCAAACCAGTACTCCACCTCCACCTTGCTGGCGTCTGAGTCAGACTGGAGCTCTTCCCTTTACCAATCCAGCCACGGGCCCATCCATCAAGACTCACTCTCATTTCATCAGTCCATAAAACCTTAGAAAAATCAGTCTTGAGATATTTCTTGGCCCAGTCTTGACGTTTCAGCTTGTGTGTCTTGTTCAGTGGTGGTCGTCTTTCAGCCTTTCTTACCTTGGCCATGTCTCTGAGTATTGCACACCTTGTGCTTTTGGGCACTCCAGTGATGTTGCAGCTCTGAAATATGGCCAAACTGGTGGCAAGTGGCATCTTGGCAGCTGCACGCTTGACTTTTCTCAGTTCATGGGCAGTTATTTTGCGCCTTGGTTTTTCCACACGCTTCTTGCGACCCTGTTGACTATTTTGAATGAAACGCTTGATTGTTCGATGATCACGCTTTAGAAGCTTTGCAATTTTAAGAGTGCTGCATCCCTCTGCAAGATATCTCACTATTTTTGACTTTTCTGAGCCTGTCAAGTCCTTCTTTTGACCCATTTTGCCAAAGGAAAGGAAGTTGCCTAATAATTATGCACATCTGATATAGGGTGTTGATGTCATTAGACCACTCCCCTTCTCATTACAGAGATGCACATCACCTAATATGCTTAATTGGTAGTAGGCTTTCGAGCCTATACAGCTTGGAGTAAGACAACATGCATAAAGAGGATGATGTGGTCAAAATACTCATTTGCCTAATAATTCTGCACTCCCTGTAGTTTGCAGCTACTAGTTTTAGTAAACCAAAAATAACAGCCATTGGCTATTTAACTATTTAATCAAGAAAGTTAGGAAATGCACTAAATGGTCATTGGTTACTGGGCCTTGTTGATCAAAAAGCAACAACATGGTAATAGCGACCCATAAATATAATCATAGTAGAGGACTCTCACATGAAATTCAAATATATTTTTTTACGTATATTTCATTGATATGTATATGATATTGCATAATGTATGTGATATTGTTTAATTTCATTTGATGGGATTGTGCACATGTGATTACGCTCTGTATGTATTTACAAGAATGACGTGAAATGAAAATCTATTTATGAAGTACATCAAGCATACAATGTCTGCAACTTTGTAGAATGTCATTAGTTGCACAATTCCACTTAACTGCATTGCTTGTAATCTTGTATGCTTATTACTTTGTTTCGAACGACTTTGCTAAGTATTTGGTTTTCTTAAAGTCACAGCCAATAGAATTACTGAAGAGAGATTATCTCTCTAGCTGTAATACGTGAAGGGAATGGTTAACACCTACTATAACAACTCACATGGTTAGACTATCTAATGCAATTTGGTTTTACCGGAGGAAGAGGAGGAGCCCTAAAATGCGGAGTGAGGATTATAGCCGTGGCCAGGCAAGACGCTTTTTTTTAGTCTCTCCATTTACAAGCTTTTCATGCACAAGTTTGGATAATGTCTGTTTAATCTAAGTATTGTGATTGCATGTTTTTATTTGTTTCTTCTACACAATTATATATCATTATATTTTGTGACTATATATTACTAATAATTTTTAACTTACTTTTATATATATATATATATATATATATATATATATATATATATACACACACATACACACATAAACATGTATGTTTGTATGTATGTGTAAACAATTGATTTGAACGTTTGATTCATAATTTGATACCTATTTTACTACATAGTGACAATCTGGAAATCTAACCCTAAACCAGGTGTAAGTTAAGTTGGCAGACACTGGGAGGACCTTGTTCCTTGCTGTACATGGTTAGAAACTGGTTGGTCCAGGGTCAGAATCTTTCTCTTACAGGTTCAGGCTTTCGTTATGATGCTCAGGGTTTGGGAAACCCATGGTCTAAAGAAGAAAGCTGAGACTTAGGGGGGTAGTTATCAAGCCGTCTACTTTTCTGACTTCGCCGGCCCAATACGCCCGCCTAAGCTCGCCTACCTTCGCCGCCGCGGACCTTGAATACGTTCGCCTAAGTTATCAAAAAAAGCTGTCAAAAAGCCGCGGGGCAATGAGCAGCGGACTGTGAGAGTTATCACTCATCCGATCTCGCTGCCCTTCGGCTTTTTCCCAGCTTTATTGCTAGCCTGTCACTAAGCACCCACACTAAACTACACTGTTCTATCCCTATACCGGCACCCCCGGAGCCCCCCGCAACTCAATAAAGTTACTAACCCCTAAACCGCCGCTCCTAGACCCTGCCGCAACTCTTATAAATGTATTAACCCCTAAACCGCCGCTCCTAGACCCTGCCGCAACTCTTATAAATGTATTAACCTCTAAACCGCCACTCCCGGAGCCCACCGCAACTATAATAAATGTATTAACCCCTATCCTGCCCCCCCTACACCGTCGCCACCTATAATAAATTTATTAACCCCTAATCTGCCCCCCCTACACCGTCGCCACCTATAATAAATTTATTAACCCCTAATCTGCCCCCCCTACACCGCCGCAACCTATATTAAACCTATTAACCCCTATCCTGCCCCCCCTACACCGTCGTCACCTATAATAAATTTATTAACCCCTATCCTGCCCCCCACTACACCGCCGCCACTGTAATAAAATTATTAACCCCTAAACCTAAGTCTAACCCTAACCCTAAGGCCCCCCTAACTTAAATATTAATTAAATAAATCTAAATAATATTTCTATTATTAACTAAATTAATCCTATTTAAAACTAAATACTTACCTTTAAAATAAACCCTAATATAGCTACAATATAAATAATAATTATATTCTAGCTATTTTAGGATTTATTTTTATTTTACAGGCAACTTTCAATTTATTTTAACTAGGTACAATAGCTATTAAATAGTTATTAACTATTTAATAGCTTACCTAGCTAAAATAAACTGAAATTGACCTGTAAAATAAATCCTAACCTAAGTTATAATTACACCTAACACTACACTATACTTTAATAAATTATTCCTATTTAAAACTAAATACTTACCTGTAAAATAAACCCTAAGATAGCTACAATATAAATAATAATTATATTGTAGCTATCTTAGGATTTATATTTATTTTACAGGTAACTTTGTATTTATTTTAGCTAGGTAGAATAGTTATTAAATAGTTATTAACTATTTAATAACTACCTAGCTAAAAGAAATACAAAATTACCTGTAAAATAAATCCTAACCTAAGTTACAATTAAACCTAATACTACACTATCATTAAATTAATTAAATAAACTACCTACAAATAACTACAATTAAATACAATTACATAAACTAACTAAAGTACAAAAAATAAAAAAAGCTAAGTTACAAAAAATAAAAAAATAAGTTACAAACATTTTAAAAATATTACAACAATTTTAAGCTAATTACACCTAATCTAAGCCCCCTAATAAAATAACAAACCCCCCAAAAATAAAAAAATGCCCTACCCTATTCTAAATTAAATAAAGTTCAAAGCTCTTTTACCTTACCAGCCCTTAAAAGGGCCATTTGTGGGGGCATGCCCCAAAAAGTTCAGCTCTTTTGACTGTAAAAGAAAAATACAACCCCCCCCAACATTAAAACCCACCACCCACATACCCCTAATCTAACCCAAACCCCCCTTACAAAAACCTAACACTAATCCCCTGAAGATCATCCTACCTTTAGTCGTCTTCACTCAGCCGAGCAGCGATGGAACCGAAGTGGACATCCGGAGAGGAAGAAGTTAATCCTCCAAGCTGCGCTGAAGAAATCTTCCATCCGATGAAGTCATCATCCAGGCGGCGATGAAGAAGTCTTCGATCCGGGCGATGTCATCTTCAAAGAGGCGCTGAAGAGGTCTTCTATCCGGGCGATGTCATCTTCCAAGCAGGGTCTTGAATCTTCCTCCCGCCGACGCGGAACCTCCTTCTTCACCGACGGACTACGACGAATGAAGGCTCCTTTAAGGGACATCATCCAAGATGGCGTCCCCTCAATTCCGATTGGCTGATAGGATTCTATCAGCCAATCGGAATTAAGATAGGAAAAATCTGATTGGCTGAAGGAATCAGCCAATCACATTGAGTTCGCATTTCTATTGGCTGTTCCGATCAGTAGGGGGGGCAGGATAGGGGTTAATACATTTATTATAGTTGCGGTGGGCTCCGGGAGCGGCGATTTAGGGGTTAATATGTATAGAGTAGCTTGCGGTGGGCTCCGGGAGCGGCTTAGGGGTTAATATGTATAGAGTAGCTTGCGGTGGGCTCCGGGAGTGGCGGTTTAGGGGGTAATAACTTTATTTAGTTGCGGCGGTGTAGGGGGGCAGATTAGTGGTGTTTAGACTCGGGGTACATGTTAGGGTGTTAGGTGCAGACAGCTCCCATAGAAATCAATGGGATGTCTGTCAGCAGCGAACTTGTACTTTCGCTATGGTCAGACTCCCATTGATTCCTATGGGATCCGCCGCCTCCAGGGGTGGCGGTTTGAAAACCAGGTACACTGGGCCGTAAAAGTGCCGAGCGTACCTGCTAGTCATTTGATAACTAGCAAAAGTAGTGAGAATGTGCCGCACTTGTGTGCGGAACATCTGGAGTGACGTTAGAATCGATCTGTGTCGGACTGAGTCTGGCGGATCGAAGCTTACGTCACTATATTCTACTTTAGCCGGTCTCGAGCCTTTGATAACTAAGGCGAATCAGCCTCTCCACAAATACGCTGCGGAATTCCAGCATATTTGAGGTTGACGGCTTGATAACTACCCCCCTTAAAGAGACAGCAATTTCTAAAAATAAATGTCATTCATATGTAAGAAGTTTAAATTAAAGCTGTATACTTTTTTTTTAAGCATGTTAGTGTACATCTGGCCACTACGGACTGATTACTCACTACTGGTAAAAAGAATTCTCACTGCTAATGTTTTGTGTTTTGGACCCCTTGTCAGACGAGTATACCATTTTTGTTTTTTATTCATCAATAAACCACACAAGTGAGAGAATTATTAGCAAATTAAGTAAATTAAACTTTTGGCCTTTGGTAATCACTAGTGGTTAGACTCACTGTCTAACGCCATGTACCTCTGCACATAATATTCCCTCTATTTTTTTTTTAATGGTATAGTAAAGTCAAAATTAAACTTGAATGATTTTAGATAGAGCACGTAATTTTAAGACACTTTTAAATTCACTTATATTTTCAAATGTGCTTTGTTCTCTTAGATACTTTGTTGTACATTAAAAAAATGTTTAAAATTGTATGTTCTATCCAAATCATATAATAACAGTTTGGGGTTTCCTGTCTCTTTATTTAACAAGTGCATGCAAAAATTGGGCCCTGACATTTTAAGGCGAAGCAGCCCACTCTCCCCCAACACCCCACCCCTTCACACACACACACAGACCTTTATCTTTAAATATCATGCAAATGAAAACTGCATTTGCACATAATAGCCACAAGAGAGCGCAGTGAACATTTGATACTGTATTCTTAAAGGGATTGTCTAAACCAGCATTTTTATTGTTTAAAAAGACAGATAAATCCTTTATTACACATTCCCCAGTTTTGCATAACCAACAAAGTTATATTAATATACATTTTACCACTGTGATTTACCTTGTATTAATCCTCTACAGACTGCCCCCTTATTTCAGTTCTTTTGACAGACTTGCATTTTAGCCAGTCAGTGTTGACTCCTAGGTAACTCAATGTGTGTGAGCACAATGTTATCTATAAAGCACACATGAACTAACGCCCTATAGTTGTGAAAAACTGTCAAAATGAATTCAGATAAGAGGCAGCCTTCAAGGGCTTAGAAATTAGCACGTGAGCCTACCTAGGTTTAGCTTTCCAACTAAGAATACCAAGATAACAAATCAAATTGGAAAGTTATTTAAAATTACATGCCCTATCTAAATCATGAAAGTTTAATTTTGACTAGACTGTCCCTTTAAACATTAGCAACTTAGCAAGTAGACTAACCAACCATATTTTTTTCTTTTCTTTTTATAGTACTAATACAGACTTTTTAAATATCTGAAACCTAGAAGTAAAAAAATGACAAAAGACAAAATGTCAAATGAAACACATTATTTCTTATATAGAGCGATAAGGTAATTGGCTACTTACCCTGACATCCTCAGTCTTGACTGACACTGATTAATTTAGCTGTTGGCAAAGCTACTAACACTGGCTTGACTAAACTAATAGCAGGTCTTATAGTGCCTAGAAAATGGACACTCCAGGTCAGTAAAATGCCCTAGCATTGTTTTCTTTGGCTTGGGGTGCATAGGGCTCAACGTAATATATTTTTCTTTTTGAGGCATGCTTTGGCACAATTACATATCACTTCCAGCTACCTGCTGTGTCTCCAAGCAGTAACTAGCTTCATCACTCTCTTCCTCTTCAGTTCGTACAACACAGCCCTTCTTCACCTCACACATGCAAAGTCCTGCCCGGCCTACGGCTGCAGCTCACTGAGGGGCGGGCATCATGTGACGTGTGGGGTAAGCCATACTTGGAGCCCCAGTAATACTCCCACATGAGTGCACATGCATGTATTATTGTACAGCCGCACAAGCACTGTACCACACCGCTGTATGCTTCATCTTGACCCACACATGATGTGTGGGTCAAGCTGAAGCATACAGTGGTGCAGTGCCGGTGCGGCTTTGCAATAATATGTTAATAAGTGACAAAATAACATTTGTGCCATTTGCCAGAATCTCTGTATGGGCGGGGGTAAGTAACATGCGGCCCACCAGCATTTGCCCGGTATGCCCTATGGTCAGTCAGGGCCTATTACACACGTCTCATAACATAAATAATTTTTAGCTGCGTTAATTTTCCTTTATGAACATAGTTATGTTAAGAGTTAAATACATTTAGCGAAACAAAATGTACATTTGAATAACAAGCCTATGCCAACAGCAACATCCTTTTGCTTTCTGCCTAATTGCTTCACTGCTGTTGTTTGGTTAATTGCTCTCCAGTCTCCCTGTGCACGGTAGATTAGCAAATCTTTTGGTGACCCTCAAAACATTTTAAGCAGGCTCCAGTTTATGAAGTACATGCTTATCTTATATGATTTGGGCTAGATTATGGGTGGAGTACCAATTTTCGCTCCCGCTCGTGCCCTTACTGTGCTCGACTTTGGATCTTTGCGCACATCAAGTACTGCATATATTACTAGATGAAAGTAAAAAGTTAAGGATTGCGAAAAGTGGAAAAAAAAATAACACCCAACAAGTTGCTCAAACCCTATCGCATTTTCTCATGTGCGCTAACCTAACATAAAATATGAATATTTCACATTCCAATGTACTTCAACTTGCAGAATATGCTCTGTTTATTCATAAATACATATTTCTATATATAGCTGATGGGTTTTTGGTAAAATATATATATATATATCTATCCATATACAGTATATATATATGAAATATAAATAAAAATAAAAGGAGAGTATTCACCTAAATGCACCTACATTTTAATATCAAAAATAGAAAATTAGAATAATAAATGTGCCAAAATACCTCCAAAAAACAGGGCAAGCAAGCTCAATTTTATCCTTTATAAAGAGTGGGGTATGGTGCAGACCCTCAAGTTGAAAATAGAACAATATTTGTCAGAAAAAACCTGGTCTTATATTTTAAAGATCAGTTAAGCAAGGGATTTCAGCACTCAAAACATGGTTTGCAAAAATACATTTGCTATACTAGAGTATCATCTGGAGTTATGTATATGTGTATATATGTCTATAAATACATATAATATATATATTGAATAGAGCAAGGAGTGTAATGAGGGCGCTGTAAACTTTGATAACAACTAATTGAATTTAAAAATAAAAGTGGTATAAAAGTTAATAGTTACTAGTAATGCTTGTTAACAACAGTTTTAAATACCTGCTGCTTCACCTAGGCTTTAGCTGGTGAAATACCCAATTTCACCAGTTTTAGCTTAAAAAATTGTTTAAAGAAAAAGAGTAAGAAGAAGCGCTGATCTAAAAAACAACAATGAGACCCTCCAAATGTATGTGTATCTAAATAGAATGTATATATATGAATATATCAATCAATAAATAAATTAATAGAATCCTAACACAAAAAGAAAATTAAATAGCAATTGCTGACCTAAATGGAAATTCTAAAAATGTTTAAATTCCAAGTAGATAAATCTAAACTGGTGTGTAAGACACTGTGTACTATAAAATCTAAACAAGTGTTCAGGACACTGGATGTATAAAATAAAGTGGAAAAATCAAATAAACAGTCTAATACAGTTCCTGTTTAGTTATAGGTGTGTTATAGTCTATAGATACAGTGTCCAATTTTTTTTAGTTGTCTTGGAAAGCAGAAGTACTGCCTACTTACAGGATTTAACCTCAATCAATATGAGGTACGTGTGAGCCTGTTGAGATATTCCTGAGGAGGTTGCTATGGTTTCAGAAATTCTGTATAAAGGGTCCCCCTATCCGTCTTAGCAGGTGGAAGCTTTCTTCTCATATATAGAGAGGATCTCTCCGTTTATCTTGGCCGGTAGAAACTTCCCTCTCATGTGATTGTGTCCACATGGAATAGAAAAAAACACAATAATAGTGTAATCTCGTTTGGACTCTTTCTGTTAATCACAATTAATATGTCCCAACACTGTAATACCAATGGTGTTTTTACCTATTATAGTAAAAAAAAAAAACTATATATATATATATATATATATATATATATATATATATATATATATATATATATATATATATAGAGAGAGAGAGAGAGAGAGAGAGAGAGAGAGAGAGAGAGAGAGAGAGAGAGAGAGAGAGAGAGAGAGAGAGAGAGAGAGAGAGAGAGAGAGAGAGAGAGAGAGAAAAAAAATATATAGAAAGAACATTTGTCAGGGTGCCAGGAATCAGACTGAGACGAGAAGTGCAAAAATAATCACACCTTTATTAATAGCAAAAAATAATAAAAAGTCCACAAGTCAAATAACAAGCCAGGAATCAAAACCAGAGCTGGTAGTCAGACGAGCTGAGTCAGGAGCCAAAGCGAATAGTCAGACAAGCCGAGTCAGGAGCCAAAGCGAGTAGTCAGACGAGCCGGAATCAGGAACAAGGAGAACAGCAGAGTCAGGAACAAGCCAGTGATCAGGAACCATGAGGGACGTCAGACAGCCAGGTAATACACAGGAACTCTCACAAACAGGTCTGAGACAACGCAAGGGCAAAGCATACTGAACAGAGGCCCTTTAAATAATACGTGATGACATCACAATTTTGGGACTGCATCCTGTCTCGCATGGATGATGTACACCAGTCTGGCCATAAAAGAAAGTGCAGGAAATGAGAAGCATCACACAGTATGCACCAAAGTAAGCAAGAGAGGTGAGTAAAATGGCTGCCAGCAGCACATGGCAAACAAAACAGGGAAAAAACCCTGACAGTACCCTCCCTCCAGTGAACCAAATACTGTACGCAGCCCCTGGACATACGAGAGTCAATAATGCTGCTGAACTCGTATGAGTTAATAGTTACTAGTAATGCTTGTTAACAACGGTTTTAAATACCTGCTGCTTCACCTAGGCTTTAGCTGGTGAAATACCCAATTTCACCAGTTTTAGCTTAAAAAATTGTTTAAAGAAAGAGAGTAAGAAGACAGTACCCTGATTCATGGTTGTCAACAAAGATAGGATGGGGCCGAGGCAACACAGTGGTAAACCGATTACAAACCAATGGTTTCAAGAGGGAGACATGAAAAACATTGGAGATGCGCATTGCAGGAGGAAGGTCAAGAGCGTAGGCCACAGGATTGACCTGTCAGAGTATTCGAAAAGGACCAACATAACGGGGAGACAGTTTATTGGAAGGCACACAAAGGTTCAAGTTGCGGGAGGACAGCCAAACTCTCTCACCAACCTGTTAGGAAGGCGCGGGCAGATGCCTACGACCAGCCTGGAACTTTTGGCCCTGCATAGAACGATGAAGGCAATCCTGAATCTGCACCCACGTGGAACGGAGTTGCCGGAGATGCTCCTCCAAAGCCGGAATACCCTGAGACATGAATGGATCGGGCAACAAGGATGGTTGAAACCCATAATTCGCCATGAACAGGGATAACTTGGAGGAAGCATTAATAGCACTATTACGAGAAAACTCTTCCCAAGGTAAAAGTTCAGACCAATTATTGTGGTGATCTGAGACATAGCAATGGAGGAACTGTTCCAGAGCTTGCTTAGACCGTTCCGCAGCCCCATTGGATTGAGGGTGATATGCTTAGGAGAAGGAAAGCTGGATCCCCATTTGAGCACAAAATCTGGAGACAAACTGGCTACCCCGGTCCGACACTATCTCCTTGGGTAACCCATGTAAACGGAAGACCTCCCGGGCAAAAATTAAAGCAAGCTCCTGAGCGGTAGGCAACTTTTTCAAGGGAATGCAATGTGACATTTTAGAAAAACAGTCAACCACCATAAGGATAACATTATTGCCATTGGAAACAGGGAGCTCGACAATGAAGTCCATGGAAAGATGTGTCCAAGGACGCTCACCATTAGCAATAGGTTGAAGACGACCCACAGGAAGACATTGAGGAGTCTTATTCTGTGCACAAACTGAGCAGGAGGCAACATACGCAGCAACATCAGAATGAAGAGCTGGCCACCAGAGTTGTCGAGTGACAGACCAAATCATTTGGTTCTTGCCTGGGTGACCTGCGGCTTTAGGATAGTGGTAAGTGTGCAAAAGTTTAGTTTAGGTGCATTGGTTTGTGCAGCCAGGATCTCCTCCTCCAAGGGAGAAGTCAAATTAGTATGTATGGTAGCCAAAATATGGTAAGGAGGTATAACTGGAGTAGGTACAGATTCCTCCTTGGACAGAGGCGAAAATTGTTGAGAGAGGGCACCAGCACTAACATTCTTACTACCAGGCAGGTAGGAGACCACATAATTAAACCAAGACAAAAATAGCGCCCATCTGGCCTGTCGGGGTGACAAACGTTTTGCTTCAGATAGATAAGTTAAATTCTTGTGGTCAGTAAGAATGACCACTGGCACGCTAGTACCCTCGAGAAGATGCCTCCATTCCTTGAGTGCCAAAATTATGGCCAGTAATTCCCTGTCTCCAATTTCATAATTGCACTCTGCTGGAGACAATTTCTTAGAGAAGAAACCAAACGGATGCAAGAAACCGTCAGACATAGGACGTTGAGACAAGAGGGCACCTACTCCAGTCTCAGCCGCATTGACCTCAAGAATGAAAGGCAGGATAGGGTTAGGATGAGCCAGAACTGGAGCGGCAGCAAAGGCAGTCTTAAGACTATCAAAGGCCTTAATGGCAGTAGGTGACCAATGGAGTGGATCATTCTCTTTACGGGTCATGTCTGTGATAGGTTTGACCAAGGAAGAAAAGTTTTTAATAAACTTTCTATAGTTATTGACGAACCCCAGAAAACATTGAATATAGCCGAAGACCAACTGGGCGAGGCCACTGTAGAACTGTAGATAATTTGTCAGGATCCATGGAGAACCCTGCAACGGAGATAACATAACCTAGGAAGGTTACTTAAGTGTGATGGAACTCACATTTCTCGAGTTTACAAAACAGGCCGTTCTCACGTAGTCTCTGAAGAACCCGTGTAATCAGAACGATGAGCCTCAAGTGTGGGTGAGTGTATGAGGATGTCATCTAAGTACACCACAACACACTGTTGCAACTTATCTCGTAGGACATCATTAATAAATTCCTGGAAAACAGCAGGAGCATTACATAGGCCAAAGGGCATTACAAGATACTCATAATGCCCGCTCCTAGTGTTAAATGCTGTTTTCCATTTATGGCCCTTGTCACGCACCTTGTCAAAAACGTCTAGGAACTCTCGGTACTCCTCTGGCAATTGAGATACCGAAGACGTGCACAAGACTTTAACTGGTTTCCGAAGGCAAGTGGAAATACATTGCAGAGACCAGAACAAAATTTCGGACCTGCGCCAGTCGAGACTGGGATTGTGCTTTTGGAGCCAGGGATAACCCAGAATAACCAGAAAATGCGGAGAGTTTATCACCTGGAACTGGAGGGTTTCAAAATGGAGAGCCCCAACAGCCATGGATAACGGAGCAGTTTCGTGAGTAACGAGTGCGGGCTGAAGGGACCTGCCATCAATAGCCTCATTAGCAAGTGGAACAGACTGAGGCAAAACAGGAATTGAGTGCTTTGACACAAAAGCACTTTCAATGAAATAGCCCGCAGCACTGGAGTCAACAAGAGCCTGGGTGACTATGGAGGAGTCCACCCAGGAAAGAACAACCGTGACCAAAGGTTTCTCCTTTAGTGGTTCTGGGGACGAGGATAAACCACCCAAGGTCTGCCCCCAACAGGAATTTAGGTGTGAGCGTTTCCCAGCCGTGTAGGACAAGACTTCAAAAGGTGGCCCAGTAACCCACAATAGAGGCAGAGCCACTCCCTCCTCCTAAAGGCCCTCTCCGCCGCAGAGAGACGCGAGAATCCCAACTGCATCGGCTCAGCAGTACCTGGTGACTCGGGACCAGGAGGCATGGGAGGAGAGGGAGGCATGGGTGGGAACAAACACGTAGGAGACACCGAAACAGGAGGCTTCCGCAAGTGCTCCTTGAAAGAGGGCCTCTCACTTCATCTGATGTCAATTAGGATAAAAAAAAAACACCAATGCCTCGAGATCTTCTGGTAAATCTCTGGCAGCAACTTCGTCTTTAATTGCATCAGAGAGCCCATGAAAGAAGGCGGCAAAAAGGGCTTCATTGTTCCAACCTACCTCTGCAGCAAGCGTACGGAACTCAATGGCATACTGAGCAACAGATCTTGTACCTTGGCAAACAAAACAGGGAAAAAACCCTGACAAAATTGCCTCAATCCTTATGAGGTAAGTATAAGGCCAAACAGGGTAGCTGTGTATGAGTCTTGTAATCCACGATATCCGTCGCCAGAATCTAATGGTTTTACAAATCCACTCTTTACTTCCTTGCTCCCTGGAGTCTGGTGTGGGTTTTTAGAAAATTCAATACCCTTAACAATATGAGGTATGATAGCAACAAATTTCTCAATAAGAGTTTAAGGGGTACAGATCAAAATCAGTTTCTCTTGTGGAGAACGTTTGTGAAAAACTTTCAAATATATTGAATAAAAGTTCCTTAGAACAATAAAACAACAATTATGTTAAAAAATAGTATTTTAACATTTAGACTCTAAGGTCCATCAAGGTTTGACTTTCAACTTGAAATACGAGCGCTACTTCCAACCTGCGCAAAAATCCGCGATAAAGCTGATATCGCTCACGGGCAACTGTTAGTGCGCCACTTGTAATATGACCCAAAGATTTTATACCTAATGCTTCCTTTTAAGATGCACTAATATGTGCTATTGCACTGCTTATACTATTTATTTCATGTAATTGGCAATGAGCTAGTGACGTATGGGATATACATTCCTACCAGGAGGGGGCAAAGTTTCCCAAACCTCAAATGCCTATAAATACACCTCCCACCACACCCAAAACTCAGCTTTACAAACTTTGCCTCCTATGGAGGTGGTGAAGTAAGTTTGTGCTTGGTTTTTTAGATTTCTTCTATGATAAGCTCTTCTAAGCATTTTGAAGCCCAATTCCTCTCAGAGTACAGTGTTTGTCAGAGGGATGTGAAGAGAATATTGCCTATTGATTTTGGGGTTTCTCTCATGGGAAATCTTTTCAAGGGTTCTCTTTTATCGGTCGTAGGGATTCATCTCCTACCTCCCTTTTCAGAACGACAATATACTCTTATATACCATTACCTCTTCTTATAGTTTTCAGTACTGGTTTGGCTATATGGATGGGTGTCTTTCGGTAAATATGTATCATTGTTTAAGAAACTTTTAGCTATGGTTTGGCGCTTTATGTATTAATATAAAGTTTTAAATATATGTTTTTTACTGGGCCAAAGATTTTTTACCTAATGCTTCCTTTTAAGATGTACTAATATGTGCTATTGCACTGCTTATACTATTTTTCGTTTTATAAATAATAACATTAACACATTTTAAAAGATGTAATTTATAAGATAAGTAGAAGAGTTATTTTTTTGCAGTATGTAATTATATTTTTTATTTTTTTCTTTAAGCTAAAGTTTGCTCACTTGTAGCTCACAGCTTGTCTTCATCAAGTGGGCAGCATTTTTTCAATTAAAAGCCAAGGAAGATTGAGACACTGAGAGACTGTGTAACAGGGGCAGCTCTGCTGTAATTGGAGCAAGCTCCTATGGCTAAAGAAGATACTGAGATGCTTCAAATGCAATGAAATAAGCACTTTGTGCCTGTGTTATAGTGCTTCAGTCTTGTCATTACCTTTTGAGAATAAATGGATCTTAAAGGGACATTGTAATTTAATTTTGTTTTATCTAAAGAAGGGCATTTCAAAATGCATTTAAAAAAATAAATAAAAAACAAGTTGAAGAGGCTTGCTTGTCCCTCTTCACCAGTAAAACAGTGGTTGTTATATTTTATTAGCCAGTGAGGATTATTAGGATATATTAAAGCATATAGTGCTGTATTAGTTTGAATTTAAAATTAAAGGGCCATGATACCCACATTTTTTCTTTCATGATTTAGAAAGAGAATGCATTTTTAAACATCTTTCTAATTTACTTCTATTATCTAATTTGTTTTATTCTCTTGATATTCATTGCTGAAAAGCATATCTAGATATGCTCAGTAGCTACTGATTGGTTGCTGCACATGGAAGCCTCATGTGATTGGCTCACCCATGTGCATTGCTTTTTCTTTAAATAAGGATATCTAAAAAATGAAGCAAAATAAATAATAGAAGTAAATTGTAATGTTGTTTAAATTTGTATGTTCTATCTGAATCATGAAAGAAAGATTTTGAGTTTAGTGGCCCTTTAAATAGCTTGTGTGTAACATTTTAACATGAATGGGTATCTACAACACTTTTTTTTCTAGGTGGGCTACAAATATTAAAACTATGCCCTGACGATAATGTTAACAAATGCTAATACATGTAATTAAATATAAATAATACAAATTCCACCTCTCGGCACATGCAATCTGACTTGTGAAAATGCTGCTCATTTAAATGTATAAAACTGTTGAGTACAATGTTCCTTTACATAATTTAGAATGCTGTCAGTATATGGCCGGGTTATAACACAATGTATATTTAATAATTATCCTTTAAACTGAACCCTCAATCAATATGCATATACTAGACCATAAAATTAATATAAGTTCCTGAATTCTTTATTATTATTAGTTAATATCTATAAACACATTGAAATGTATCTGTATGAAAAAGAATATGAATCAAGACTATACACGTTTGAATTATTAAAATATGCTATGCAAAGTTCATAAAAGTTGCCTTATTCACAATAGCCTCCCAAATCAGAGTTGCATTTAAAATATCACAATGAGACTCCAATAAATTCAGCTACTAACATTCAAGCAATGTACTCAGCTATTTAGTTACAATTGATTCTAATACAATTCTAATTAGGATACTAAAAGTACATATATTCTTAATGTAAACAGTTACTTTAACCTCTTAAGGACATATGACGGAATTTTTCCGTCATTAAACAATTGAGCAAACTGAAAGCTGTGTCCTTAAAGGGTTAAATGTCCATTTATTTAAACTGGAACAAATTCTTAGTTACTTATAATTAAAATCAATTCTAATATATATATATATATATATATATATATATATATATATATATATATATATATATATATATATATATATATTGCAAAGATAAAAAACTTAGCATACAAGAGACAAACTTAACACTATACAGGACTATGAACACAGTTAAAATACTGAGTGCCCCTTTAAATCTCTTAACTATAAGTTGAATATGGTCTTACCAATAACCTTTGTTTCAAATATTAAAAATTTGAATAATTATACATCACCAATTTGAACCAATTGGTAGCTGTCTTTTCCAAATATCTTTAGATCATCTTATTTGAAGGAAATTTATCGTATAGATCAAGGTACGTTTTCCGTTTCTTGCTTAAAAGGATTGTGTCCCCAGGAGAATGGCTGCCAGTTATCAATCACTAGTGACAAGCAGATCACCAAAAAGCTGTTCTTGTCTTGCATTTAGCTATTCCTTATATAATCATTGATGATCTTTTTCGTTCACGCCCACGGTGCTTGTCCCTTCTGATTGGACAACCTGGGATATATGGTTGTTAGGGAAAAAAGCATCTCTGTTAGCAACCAATTGTCTTTTGGTTGTAATTCTTGCATCACAACACCAGGTTTTTGCCATCGGGGGCAGCAGACAAACAGATTGATTTAATCATTTCCAACACTAAAAAATATTTCTTTAAAATGTGCAATAAATGCCATCATTTCTTTACATTAATAATCCACATGTTCAAATGTATTGTGCTATGTCACATTATTCCTTCTGATTATTTTAATATGAAACTTCATTATTCTTTTTAATATCATATTACATGATATTACATTAATAACATTTAAAATCCTGATATATATTCATATAAAAACCACAGCATATTTCATATTCAGTACTGCACTGCATCCCAAACATGAATATAATATATTTTATATTTCTATTAAATCCTGAATGCATGAATCTTGTCTATGGTCCATATTCATAGGACATCTTGTTATTATATGTCTGAAAAATATAGAGATACAGAGGTTATTATTCCATACAGATCAATATTTTATATCTGTATATCTCTCTTTGAGAGGATAAAATACACAGTATATCATTTAAAATTTCAATTAGATATGTACTTCTTAGATGCCTGGAATGAAAGAGATAATTGTTAGAATGCTCATTTTAAAATCCTAAAACATTCTATGCTTCCAATATATATATATATATATATATATATATATATATATATATATATATATATATATATATATATATATATATATATATATATATATATATATATATATATATATATATATATATATATATATAAATATATATATATATATATATATATATATATATATATATATATAAATATATATACATACACACATTCACACATTCATTTCTATGTAGTGTTCAAAATTATACAAAAATCCAGCAGATTACACATTGTTATACATTTTTTTAAATGATGTAGGCTGTAATGTCATATGTGTCTCTGCTTGGTTTTATCCTCCCCAGACGTATGTCTGAGTTACGTATATTCAAGTGTCAGCAGTTACATAGCAGGGGTCATTTTACAAGCCTGTGTTAATTACCAGTTCCTTGGGATTTTGACCAGCTTATCTAGTTTATAGGTTCAGAATGCTGTCCCCTGCAGGGCTGTGAGCTTCAAAAGCTATGATATCTTTTAATTTAAGCTATACAACTCTGCTATTTCTCAAAATCACTTTTACAACATTCCTTTTTAAGTGATTGTTTAAGTTAAGTAGACCAAATGTTTTATTTTCTTCACTTGGATGTATTTTAACTTTGCATACTGAATGGGGGAAGATTGAACTTTGGTCTCAAGTCAAAGCATCCAATGCTTTATGAATGAATGAATCACCTGGCACTGACTAGCCAAATATATAATAACATACATATTAATCTTTACATATACCTTGACAATGTTCTACAAAGATTACAATATATTGACAAAGAGAATAGGACTATTTTCTTTCGTATGATGATGATAGTCCTTATGAATCCATAATATGTGGGAGATAATTCCGCCACTAGGAGGAGGCCAAGAACCTACAGAAGAGCTTTAATCCCTCCCAACTCCCATCTCTCCTCAGTTTAGTAACATTTAAAGGGACAGTCTAGTCAAAATTAAACTTTCTTGATTCAGATAGGGAATGCAATTTTAAATAACTTTCCAATTTACTTTTATCAGCAAATTTGCTTTGTTCTCTTGGTATTCTTTGTTGAAAGCTAAACCTAGGCAGGCTCATATGCTAATTTCTAAGTCCTTGAAGGTTGTCTCTTATCTCAGTGCATTTGACAGGTTTTCAAAGCTAGAGGGCGTTAGTTCATGTGTGTCATATAGATAACACATCTTAGTGACAGGTTTGGAAAGCTAAATATTTTACCCCTGAAAATTGAACTGTGTGATTAGACAGCACGCCCGTGAAGCACTTTTGAAAAGCAGACACAAACAGAAGATCCTGGAGAGAAGACCAGGTAAGTTCAACTTTCAGGTGTAAAATCTTTAGCTTTTCAAATCTGTCGCTAAGATAATGTTAGATAATTCTGCACTATGTGTAGAATGATATAACATTATTTTTTGCATTTACTGTCCCTTTAAGGACTTTTGGGCTCATTATTCAATTGTTCCTGTTCTGTGGTCACTAGAAGGGGTGAGTACCCATACAGGAGCTGTTGGCGGGTGGGTTTAAGGGTATTGCAGGTTATTTTCTGTTGTCTGGTGTATTGTGCAGATCTCCTTTGCTCATTATATTTAAATAACCACTCAATACAATAGAATTGCACAATTAACAAGTGCATAATAAAAAAGGCAATGCAATATCACTTACTCTGAATTTCAAATAAGTAGTAGATTTTTTTCTGACAAATGTATCTTTTATCCCCTTTTCTGGCCCCCTGTATCATGTGACAGCTGTCAACCAATCACAGACTAGTATATGTATTCCCTGTGAATTTGTGCACATGCTCAGTAGGAGCTTTTTCCCCAGAAAGTGTGTATATAAACAGACAAAATTTGATAATGGAAGTAAACTGGTAAGTGTCTTAAAACTGCATGTTCTATCTGAAGTATACAAGTTTTTTTTTACTTGATATTTTATTAATAAATTTTAACTTGGCTCCTTTCTCTTCTGTATACTCCCTAGCCTTGTGTCCACTTAGGGCACATTATCAGTATTAATGCATAATTAAAACTACTGGAAGAGAAACATACATAAAAAATTGGTTTAATAAAGATGATTGCTTTGAAAATAAACATTAATATAATGATAAGAAAATAAATTAAAGGGACATTGAACACAAAAAGGAAAAGTTATCAAACTGCATTGACAGCTTCTGAGACTTTGTGGTGCATGCTGTCATGAGCGAGCCTGCAACTACAAATTTAAGAAGCAGTTCCTGATTCTTTTCCTCCTCGGCCACTACAGAGGTTGCGAAGATAAGTGACACAGAACAAGCGAGTTGGGGGTGATTGGCAGGCCCTATACTTGCATGATTGAGACAATAGCTCTTGTGCATTCGACCAAAGGAAAAGGAGAAAAAGGAAGTAACACAAAGTGCAGAGGTGCCTATATATATATATATGAAGAAACTGTCTAAATAGAGGCCGGGCCGTGGACTCAACGTGTCAATAAATAAATAAATTTATTAGGTAAGCATAAATTTTGTTTTCTTTCTAATGACATGGTGAGTCCACGGATCATCATCAATTACTGTTGAGAACCAATACCCAAGCCAGAGGACACAGATGATAAGGGAGGGACAAGACAGGAACCTAAACAGAAGGCTCCACTGCTTGAAGAACCTTTCTCCCAAAAGAAGCCTCAGCCGAGGCAAAAGTATCAAATTTATAGAATTTGGAAAAAGTGTGCAACGATGACCAAGTGGCCTTGCAAATTTGTTCCACAGAATCTTCATTTTTGAAGGCCCAGGAAGAAGAAACAGCCTTGTAGAATGAGCTGTGATTTTCTCAGGAGGTTGCTGTCCAGCAGTCTCATATGCCAAGCGAATAACGCTCTTCAGTCAAAGGGAAAGTGAAGTAGCCGTAGCTTTCTGACCCTTGCGTTTCCCAGAAAAGCAAAGAAATAATGCAGAAGATTGATGAAAGTCCTTTGTTGCCTGCAAATAAAATTTTAGTGCTCGCACAACATCCAGATTATCCAAAAAGCATTCTTTGTGAGAATGTGAGAAGAAGGATTAGGACACAAAGAAGGTACAACGATTTCCTGATTAATATTCTTGAACGAAACAACCTTGGGCAGGAAACCAAACTTAGTACGCAGAACCACCTTATCAGAGTGAAATTTAAGATAAAGGGAATCACACTTTAAAGCAGAGAGTTCAGAAACTCTCCGAGCAGAGGAAATAGCAACAAGAAACAAAACTTTCCAAGATAAAATCTTAATATCTAAAGAATGCATAGGCTCAAACGGAACCTGTTGTAAAACTTTAAGAACAAGGTTAAGACTCCATAGAGGAGTAACAGGTTTAAACACAGGCCAAATTCTAACCAAGGCCTGATAAAACGATTGCACGTCTAGCACATCTGCCAAGCACTTATGTAACAAAATAGACAATGCCGAAATCTGACACTTTAGAGTACTTGCTGGCAAACCCTTCTCCAGACCATCCTGGAGAAAAGACAACATCCTAGGAATCCTTACTCTACTCCAAGAGTATCCTTTGGATTCACACCAATACAAGTATTTACGCCAGATCTTATGGTAAATCCTGCGAGTCACAGGCTTAGGAATCAAGGTCTCAATGACCGACTCTGAAAATCCACGCTTAGATAATACTAAGCGTTCAATCCCCAAGCAGTCAGTTTCAGAGAAAGGAGATTTGGATGAAGGAAGGGACCCTGAAGTAGAAGGTCCTTCTTCAGAAGCAGTCTCCAAGGTGGAAAGGATGACATTTCCACTAGGTCTGCATACCAAATCCTGCGAGACCATGCCGGGGCTATGAGAATTACAGACGCCCTCTCCTGCTTGATTCGAGTAATGACTTTTGGAAGGAGAGCGAACGGAGGAAACAGGTATGCTAGACTGAAGTTCCAAGGAATTGCCAGAGCATCAATCAGAAATGCCTGCGTATGTCTTGACCTCGAGCCATATCTCGGAAGTTTTGCATTCTGATGAGAAGCCATGAGATCAAACTCCAGTTGCCCCCACTTGAGGGTCAAGCTGGAAAACACATCCGAATGATGTTCCCACTCCCTGGGATGAAAAGTCTGTCTGTTCAGAAAATCTGCTTCCCAATTGTCCACTCCTGGGATGTGGATCACAGAAAGACAGCAGTTGTGGGTCTCCGCCCACTGAATAATTTGGACCACCTCTGTCATGGCCAAGGAACTCCGAGTACCCCCCTGGTGGTTGATGTAGGCCACCGAGGTTATGTTGTCCGACTGGAATCTGATAAACCGAGCTAAGGCTAACTGAGACCAGGCCAGAAGAGCATTGAAGATTGCTCTTAGCTCCAAGATGTTTATGGGCAGGACTTGGGTCCATAAGCCTTGAGCCTTCAATGAGCCCCATACTGCTCCCCAACCTAGAAGGCTGGCATCCATGGTCACAGTCACCCAGGAGGGTCTGCGGAAGCTAGTACCCTGGTAGTGATGATCCAGAGAAAGCCACCACGGAAGATAGTCTATTGATGCCTGATCTAGATCTACACGCGGAGACAGGTCTGTATAGTCCCTGTTCCATTGTCTGAGCATGCATAACTGCAGAGGTCTAAGATGGAACCGAGCAAACGGAATGATGTCCATGGAAGCCACCATCAGACCGATTACCTCCATACATTGAGCCACTAACGGCCGTGGAGAGGACTGAAGGGCAAGACAAGAGTCTAAAATCGCAGGTTGCCATTGCAGACCCTGGTGGACATACATCTTTTTTAGTAAAGTCTCCAATTTTTTATCCATTGGATCTTTAAAAGAACAACTATCCTCTATAGGAATAGTAGTCCTTTTGGCCAAAGTGGAGATCGCTCCTTCTACCTTAGGAACCGTCTGCCACTATAGGAAACATCTTCTTAAAAGTAGGAGATGGAGAAAAGGGAATACCAGGTCTTTCCCATTCTCGAGCAATAATCTCCGCAGCATGGTCAGGAGCCGAAAAAACCTTCATCTCGGAGGGAACATCAAAGTATTTGTTTAATTTACTAGACTTTTTAGGATTGACTATGATAGTTGTGTCGGAGTCGTCCAAAGTAGCCAAAACCTCCTTAAGTAATAAGCAAAGGTGTTCTAGCTTAAATCTGAATTATACCACTTCAGCATCAGAAGAAGGAATTACACTGTCTGAGTCTGAGTTTCCCCCTCAGATGCTACCGACATGTCTTCTTCCTCAGGCTTATGGGAAGGGACACTCTGAATAGCCAGAACTTGATCAGAAACCTTACTAACTGCTTCCTTTATATTTCCTTTTACTCCTTCCCTGCAACATGGCGAAAGCTGACAAGGTCTCAGATACCGCAAGGGATACCTGGGAAGCAATGTCTTGTAGAGCAAATCCTACAGGATTGCCAAAGGAAACACAGGGCACTGTATGTGGAGACTGAAAAAGTTGGGACGCTTGAGGAGAAAGCTGCGGCATATCTGCAACAGGAGACACCCGAACAGCATTTGCCTGGGATAATGGTGGCTCATGGTCAAATATTTTATCTCTATAACTTAAAGTACTCTCAATGCATGAGGAACAAAAAGGAACTGGGGGTTCCACCTGAGCATCAAAACATAACTGACAAGCAGCAACTTCGACTGGGATAATGGTTTGAAAAGCATCTTGATCGATCTTATGTAATAAATAAGGTTAAAGTGTAAAAATTCTTTATTTGAAAATAAAAAATAAATGTGTACTGTGTCTTTAAATGGAAATGTGTGTTAGCGCAACAAACCAAATAGACCTCTGGCTTCATTGAGGTGCCTATCTTTCCTGCAGCTCACAGAGTGACTTCCCTTACAGAAGAAACAATCCCCTTTTCATATACAGAGTGGTTACAGAGCCCTAACTACCTAAAAAAACGGCTTACAACAGTAATCTCCATGACCAAAAGTTAAAGACACAGAGCCACCTTAAATCACCTCACAGCCTCAATGCCCAAACTGCCTAAAAGAAACCCGGAACATGAAGTCCCATATTAAATAAGACCGCTTTTAGCTGTAACAAGTGCCAGCAATCTCCTTGCAAAAGAAAATTAAAATGGCACTTACCTGAAAGTGCTGTCCGGCAGCAGGACAGCTCACCTGGTTTGAGAGGGTGCAGCACCTCACATGGACCTGTGAAGAGAGAAAAACTGAGTAAACCTACTCAGGTTTTCTAGTTAGGGCAGCAGATTATTGAGAGGCTTGTACCTCACAAGTTCTCAAGTGCTCAAAAGCCACCACTGCCCTACTGAAGAGACTGATGAGGACTAGGCTAGACCCCAGAAAGGAACAGAGTAATCTTATTCTGCTAAAAAAAAATAAAAATCTTGATTGAAGAAAACTTCTCATCAGACACCTAAACTTCACCTCCTCCTTGCACTAAAGGCAAAGAGAATGACTGGGGGATTTTGGGTAGGGGAGTGATATTTAACAGCTTTGCTGTGGTGCTCTTTGCCTCCTCCTACTGGCCAGGAGTGATATTCCCAACAGTAATTGATGATGATCCGTGGACTCACCGTTTCATTAGAAAGAAAATACTGGACACTTAAATGTCCAGTATTTTTAAAGACCTCTGTCAGCTTAATGTAAAGGGCCTTCTAGGTCTTTATGCATTAGAAATATGGCTAAAAAAGAAGTTACACTGTGCATGTTTTATTATATGTGTTACAGCAACTAAGGGGATAAAATGACTGCTTAGTAATTTTTTGCTCTCGGAGATTAATGTTCGTATCACATCACTGCTCTGTACATGTGTTACTGGCAACCAAGGGGATAAAATGACTGCTTAGTAATTTTTTGCTCTTGGAGATTCGCGTTCAAAAGTAAAAAAGTTTGCTCTCTCATGTTCATAACGTCACGGTAAAAAATAGACCTTGAGAAGTTGCGAATACAAAATCACATTCCCCCATAGGCTTCAATTGAGCTGAAAAAGTTGAAAAAATACCTAGCACCCACACAAATCGCACGGACATGATGGCGGTTATTTAAAAGTGGAACATTAAAAGATAATATTGGATCTTTCATAATCTAATGTTCTGCGCATAGCAGAATATGTTCTATTTATTCTTAGAGATATTTAAATGTATATCTGATGGATATTTGCACTGACAAATGAGGCAAGCAGGCCACTTGTAAAATGGAGGCTTGCACTGAAAGAAGCATGGACATAACTGCTTGGGGTTTTCGGGTGATCCAGTTGCTGCTATGATTAACAGATATTCTTTGTGTCCTCATATTTAAATATCCAAACATAGTCATTGCAGATATGTGCAGAATATCTGACCATTTAATAGTTTTAGGTAGGAACCCTTTTAAAATGTCAATGGCACTTGGAAATCAGGTTTAAATCTCAAAGCCTTATTATTCTATAGTAGTTCCGCTTACATACCAAACCAGTACAAAAAGAGTGGTGTCTTTCATGGGAATAATATATTGTAATACTACAAATGCAAATTGCTTTTTCACTATAGGCAGGTTGTTTCTCCCTTGATGGGGCTCTTCAGTATGATGTAGGTGCTATGTTATTGTTTTATTGGACTCAAGCATTGATTTTGGGTTTACGGACAGTTTTGCTGATGATTACATTAATTTTCATAACCACACTTACAAAGCGTGAAATTAATTCTTGAGCTGAACAGCAGCACCAACCATAGACAGCAGTTTTGACCCATTTGGGGCTCATCCCTCCATTGTATTAATCTTAGCAAAAAATAAATATACTTATCTATGCAAAATTGCAACACTTATAATTGAAAATCCATTTCAATATAATGGGCAGCCCTATAGCAAAAGGTGGAATGCTTGAGGACATCAGCATCAACCATAATGACTTGAGTCCCAAAGTAGCGAAACAGGCTGCCTTTGGTTGATGCTGTGTTATTTAAACCTCATGTATTTCACAGTTTGCTATACTACTGGTTTAAACTGACAGGTGCATAATGGGTGCTATATTAAAAATGCATTTTGAATTAGTAATACACTCTGTGGGATAATTTGTATATTCTATCCATTGTATATTTATTCCTTTCTGAACTAATCAAATGGAGGGTTTATCTCACTCTATTAACAGCAATACATTTATTTAGTACAATGGTAGTCCCTGCTATAAAGGATTTCCATGGGTGTAAGTGCAGACCCTGTTTCAAGGAGTTTACAATCTATTGTTTGAGGGCTTTGCTCAAAGAGTATACAATATTGTATTTAAGGAGATCTTACCACTGGGTACTTAAAGTGTAGAAAAATAAAATAAATCTCTGATGTAAGATTGCACTCAGCATGTGACATAACACTAGTCCCTCTGAAATCTTCAATCTTCCTGCCACTGCCATAGCTTATTCCGGTCTTCGTTATACTGCTTGCCAGATATGAATCAGTCTATGCACATCTTGTAAGAATTTTTAATCCAATGCAAGAAGATAGGTGCATGACACACTGTACCTTATAATGCAGTATTTTTTTTTCAGTTTCTAATCTGAGGTATAAAATACAGGATTGTCTCATGACATATGAAATCTTGTGCTTCACTAGGACTCTCTGCTTCAAAAATCCAACAGTAGTACTTGTCCCACGGTGACTGTAGACATTCAAGTTTAGTGTCACAGAAATGGTAGTCCTTGTTCCAGGGTGCTGCAGTTCTCGGATAAAATTGTAAACCAGCTGCAAGGTGCTTATAACCTAGTAGTTGTATTGGTGACCCTACGTCAAGGCATTTGATTTAGGATATAAGTGCACACATATTAATCATATCATTGTATTCTCTTCGCCAAGATCCTTAACTTTATTTCATTATACAGATATGTGCAGTGAGAGTGAATTTAATCCATGCAATTTGATTTAATATCAGTTTATTAAAGTTATAGTAGTGTAAGTGTATTTATGCTTTATTGTTCTAGTGTCGTAATGAGATGTCTTGCTCAAAGAGCTCACAAACTTGTTAACCTCTGAAAATCTTACCCGTAGATACTTAAAGTTTAGTTATATAAAAATCTTGAAGGACATCTGCCATCAGCGTGTATACTACAGGCCAGATGAGCATCAGTCTGATCGGAAATTATTTCAGATCCCCAGTTGTCTTTTCTTCATCTGGGTCAAGCAGAACAAACAGCTGCATCAGATGCAGCACCTTACAGTACAGTGTTTAATGAGGGTCCCAGCACTAGTGAGTTTTCAGCGTGAGGACATCTGCCATCAGCTTGTATACTGCTGGCCAGATGCGCATCAGTCTGATCTGAATTTATTTCACATCGCCAGTTGCCTTTTCTTCATCTGGGTCAAGCAGAACAAACAGCTGCATCAGATGCGGCACCTTACAATACAGTGTTTAATGAGGGTCCCAGCACCAGTGAGTTTTCAGCGTGAGGACATCTGCCATCAGCGTGTATACTTCTGGCCAAATGCGCATCAGTCTGATCTGAATTTATTTCACATCGCCAGTTGCCTTTTCTTCATCTGGGTCAAGCAGAACAAACAGCTGCATCAGATGCGGCACCTTACAGTACAGTGTTTAATGAGGGTCCCAGCACCAGTGAGTTTTCAGCGTGAGGACATCTGCCATCAGCGTGTATACTTCTGGCCAAATGCGCATCAGTCTGATCTGAATTTATTTCACATCGCCACTTGCCTTTTCTTCATCTGGGTCAAGCAGAACAAACAGCTGCATCAGATGCGGCACCTTACAATACAGTGTTTAATGAGGGTCCCAGCACCAGTAAGTTTGCAGCGTGAGGACATCTACCATCAGCGCGTATACTGCTGGCCAAATGCGCATCAGTCTGATCTGAATTTATTTCAGATCGCCAGTTGCCTTTTCTTCATCTGGGTCAAGCAGAACAAACAGCTGCATCAGATGCTGCACCTTACAATACAGTGTTTAATGAGGGTCCCAGCACCAGTGAGTTTGCAGCGTATAAGTTGCAGACCTATGCCGTGGGGTTTATATTCTAGGCCTTTATTAGAAGTCCTTGCTTTAGAGCATTTGCAGACTAATGATGCAGTAATTTTTACAATCCTTAAAGGGACACTAAATCACAATTTTTTCTTTCATGATTCAGATAGAGAATACAATTTTAAACAACATTCCAATTTACTTCTGATATCTAATTGGCTTAATTCTTTAGTTATCCTTTGTTGAAGAAATAGCAATGCACATGGGCGAGCCAATCACACGAGGCATCTATGTGCAGCTACCAATCAGTAGCTACTAAGCCTATCTAGATATGCTTTTCAGCAATGAATATCAAGAGAATGAAGCAAATTAGATAATAGAAGTAAAATAGAAGGTTGTTTAAAAATGTGTGCTCGTTCTAAATCATGAAAGAAATCGTTTTGGTTTCATGTCCCCTTAAAGCTGTTGCAAGTCTTATAAAGATATGTAAAGGAAGCACAGAAAGGCATTGGTGTGTCCTACAGTTATGGCTGTAATACTTATAATGCTATAATATGTTTAAAATAATTATTAAAAAAAATGTATTAAATTATATGTATCTATACTATAATTGCGTTTGTAATGTCCGTCGCCGTCGGCAGTTGCGCGCGCATCCTCAATGGAATTTTGGCAGCGCAAGGCCAAAATAATTCACCGGGATGCAGCAAAGGCAAACGGAGCATTACAAAAGCATCAACTAACCGCCCGCATCAAGTATTAAAAAAAAAAACTAACCGCCCGCATCAAGTATTAAAAAAAAAAAAAAAACATTGCCCACACGAAATATAGCAAAAAAATCCTACACAAAGTATTAACCCATACACTGCAAACCCCCACATCGCTAAATAATAAAGTAATTAACCCCTTAATCACTTAACCGTCAACCACACACATCGGAATACACCTAATTACCCTATTAACCTCTAAACTGCAAAACCCCCACATTGCAATAAGCCTAATTACCCTATTAACCCCTAAACCGCAAAACCCCTACATCGCAATAAACCTATTTACCCTATTAACCCCAAAACCTCAAAACCCCTACATCACAATAAACTTAATTAACTTATTAACCCTTTAAACCGCCAAAACCCACAACGCAAATAACTATTTAAATAACGAAGTACAGTACCCTAACCTAACACCCCCTAACCTAACAACCCATAACCTAACACCCCCTTAAATTAACCCCAAATACCTAAACTAATACATTCTAAAGTTACAAAAAATTAAAAAAAACTAAGTTTACAAAAAATAAAAAAAGGCTAACATTACAGAAAATAAAAAATCAAATTACCAAATTTAACAAAATTAAACCTAATCCCTATGAAAATAAAAAAGCCCCCCAAAATAAAAACACCCCCTACTCTAAGAATAAACTACTAGTAGCCCTTAAAAGGGCTTTTTTTGCAGGGCATTGCCCCAAGATAATCAGCTCTTTTACAAAAAATATATAAAGTCCCACCTAACAGTAACCCCCCACCCCCCCAAATAAAAGAACCTAACACTAAAAAAACTAAACTACCCATTGCCCTGAAAAGGGCATTTGTTTGGGCATTGCCCTTAAAAGGGCATTTAGCTCTTTTTCTGCCCATCCCTAATCTAAATAAAACAACCGCCCAAAAAAAACCCTTAAAACAACTAAGTCTAACCCCAAGGTTGCTACTCACCATTCCTGAAGTCCGGCAGTGAAGATCCTGTTCCAGGTGGTGAAGTCTTCTTCAAAGCGCGACCTCTTCTTCTTCCAGGAACATCCTGCGCGGAGCAGAGCTGAAGACTGAAGACCGTGGAGCTGAAGACCGGCGACCCTGGAACTGAAGACCAGCTACTGTGGAGCCATGGAATGTGCAGGATCCTCTTCATACGATCTCCGCCATACACTGAATAATGAATTCAAGGTACTCGATTAAAGATGGCGTCCCTTGAATTCCTATTGGGTATTCAGTAGCTCTCATCCTATTGGCTGATTTGAACAGCCAATAGGATTTGAGTAGCTCTCATCCTATTGACTGATTTGAATTGGAAGATTCAAATCAGCCAATAGGAATTCAAGGGACACCATCTTTAATCGCATACCTTGAATTCACTATTTAGTGTACGGCTGAGATCGTACGAAGGGGTTAGGGTGTGTTAGGTTAGGGTACTTAGTTATTTAAATAATTATTTGCATTGTGGGTTTTGGCAGTTTAAGGGGTTAATAAGTTAGATTTTTTGCGATGTGGGAGTTTTGCGGTTTAGGGGTTAATAGGGTAATTAGGTTTATTGCGATGTGGGGGTTTTGTGGTTTAAGGGTTAATAGGGTAATTAGGTGTATTGCGATGTGGGTGGTTGACGGTTAAGGGGTAATTAATTTTAGTTTTACTTGCGATTTTTTGGGGAAGGCGGAAATATAGGTAAGGGGGAGGCGGCTTAGTCTAAACATTATTTATACTGTCACAATGCATAGTGACTGTGTAAATAATGTAGACACTGACATTTTTATTAATGCTTATTTTTTCAGTGTCAGTGTCTACATTATTGATACAGTAACTATGCCTTGATACAGTATAAATTATGTGTGGGCAGAGTTACGGAAATTGCCGATCGCAACTTCCGAAAATATTTTTGATATATTTAAGATGGTAGTCCATTATAATTATAGTATTGCTACACCTGTAGCTTAAAAATTATATAAAAGAAGAGTTACAAAATAGGTTGTTTCTACATCTGTAGTTTAATTAGACTGCCCTCTGGGCAGACTTATTGACTAGTTTTTAAATAAAGGTGTGAAGATAAAATTGATCATTATTATGTACAGTTTGTATGCTATGTTTTGTCTCAGTGTACTGGTGCCTGTAGCAATCTACAAAGTTTAAGTTATTACTTCTGTCATTTATCTGTATTATTTTACAATGTACTGTATATATAAAGATGACAGTATTATTCAGTTACTGAGTTGGGGGTGATCCTATATCTGTAGTAATTGGTGTTCATACCTGCAGCTCCCACCGGATGCCATTTGCATTATGTTAGAGGTAGTCACTGTTCTTCATACCAGCACATATACAGAGTACTGTAATGTGCTAGCTGTGAAATATAGATATTAGATAACTAATATTTACATGTCAGTAATTACTGAAGCTCAGCAGGATCAGTCTGGCAACTCTGGTAAAGTGAGCAGCAGTTATGAGGGTGGTGGCTTTGTGTTGTCAGTTGGTTTTGTGACATAACTGCTGCATCACATAAGCCACTCCCCTAAGAATGTCACCATGACAACCAGGCATCACATTATACCATGACTGTTAGTTTAGCCTGTTATTAGTGTAGCTTTAACATAAGATGTTTAATTATGCATAATAAAAGAACTTTGTAATATACTTATTATTTATTTTGCCCCTTTTCATGTAATTTAGCTCTGAAAATTGTACATTGAGTTGGAACTGCATCCTGCTGACTTTTTGGAGCTAACTCTGCATCATATTTTTTCCTAATTGGCTTTAATAGATAACAACTGCAAAACAATTCACTTTATACTAACTTAATGGCAATGATTAGCCTTGTTGTCTGCCGACTAAAACTTATTAGGCTCCTCCAAATAAGGCGAGTGTTGGGTGTAGTTTTTCTATTGAAAACCAATTGCAGTAAACAATATTTTATTTTGTTAAACAAATGTTTACACTTGGCTGATATGTTTTTCTGTAGGACAGTAACATAAATGTCTTGTTATTACAGGGTGTTTACTGTCCCTTTAAGTTCTAACAAAACTCCCATTATAAATCTTGAGTTTCCAGTGCTTATATGTTGGGAATAGATTATTAAAATGTCATGAACTGCTTTGGATTGGTAATATCTAGCTATGTCTGAGCCTCTGGATCATGTCATGTGATTACCTCTTGGGTTACCAGCCATACTAATTAGCATATGCAATTATGCAGTGTAGCTAAGAAACTACAGGTGCTAGTTCTGTTATTACTTAATAGTGGAGTCCCCACATTTAGAAGCCTTTATGTCTTTATCAATTTTATATTAATTATAGTTCAACTGAACCATACAAATAGGGTGTCCAGTATTTTAGCAGGCTGTCCAGTCCAATCTGTACTAAATTACTGGACACTTCATTTTCTATTATATGTATTACATGCAACATGGGGTGTTCAATTATTGCTGGGTGTTTACTTCTGCAAGCTAAGGGGGTCACATCACTACTGCGTACATGTGTTACTGGCAACTAAGGGGTGACAAATATATGTGGTGGGTTCAAGGGAGGGGCCTAAGGCTGAGTTTTTGTGGGGACATTGTGTGAACCCAGCTACGTCCCGTGTCCAGTCACTTATAGGTCGCCCAGTATTTTTATGGAGCTGGCAACCCTAGCTACTTAACATGATTTTGTTTTTCCTCCTGTACCTGTAGCTATCTAAAAAGCTGTTTTCTTATTTTAACTAATTACAGAAGCTATTTGGTAAAACTTTACATTTTATACTGGGCGCTGCCATCTTATAACTCGCGTATTGCTGTACCCTGTGACAGAAGGAGTGAACTTTCAAAGATCTGTGACATTGAACTAAAGTTTAGCTCAAATAATAGAGAGCATAAGTGGTTTTTTTTGCAGTTTAAAACTTACATAACAAATATAACAAATATAAGCTCCAAGATGGCGGCATCCAGTGTTAAGATGCAGAGCCTCATTAACTGATAATTGTAACCGGTTAAAACAATTGAACAATACTTTGAGAACAGCTATAGGCACATTAGCGAAAACAATAGCATGGTGAGTAGTAACCGTGCTACTGTATTCAGCAGTTTGATGTCCCTTTAAGGATAGTTATAAATGACTTACTACATTGTTATAATGTTCTAGTCTTAATGTCCTTTTAACTCCTTAAGGACCTACACTTTTGCATTTTCTGACCGTTTGGGACCATGGCTATTTTACATTTCTGCAGTGTTTATGTTTAGCTGTAATTTTCCTCTTACTCATTTACTGTACCCACACATATTATATATCGTTTTTTCTCGCCATTAAATGGACTTTCTAAAGATACCATTATTTTCATCATATCCTATAATTTACTAGAAAAAAATTATAAAATATGATGAAAAAATGGAAAAAAACACAACTTTGACCCCCAAATCTGTTACACATCTACAACCACCAAAAACAACCATACTAAATAGTTTCTAAATTTTGTCCTGAGTTTAGAAATACCCAATGTTTACATGGTCTTTGCTTTTTTTTGCAAGTTATAGGGCAATAAATACAAGTAGCACTTTGCTATTTCCAAACCACTTTTTTTTTCAAAATTAGCGATAGTTATATTGGAACACTGATATCTGTCAGGAATCCTTGAATATCCCTTGCCATGTATATATTTTTTAGAAGACATCCCAAAGTATTGATCTGGGCCCATTTTGGTATATTTCATGCCACAATTTCACAGCCAAATGCAATCAAATAAAAAAAAATCGTTCACCTTTTCCCAAACTTTAGGCTTCTCACTAAAATTATTTACAAACAGATTGTGCAATTATGGCACAAATTGTTGTAAATGCTTCTCTGGGATCCCCTTTGTTCAGAAATAGCAGACATATATGACTTTGGCATTGCTTTTAATTAGAAGGCCGCAAAATGCCACTGCGCACCACATGTGTATTATGCCCAGCAGTGAAGGGGTTAATTAGGGAGCTTGTAGGGTTAATTTTAGCTTTAATGTAGTGTAGTAGACAACCCCAAGTATTGATCTAGGCCCGATTTGTTATATTTCATTCCACCATTTCACCGCCAAATGCGATCAAATAAAAAAGATTGTTCACCTTTTCACAAACTTTTTCACAAACTTTAGGCTTCTTACTGAAATTATTTACAAACAGCTTGTGCAATTATGGCAGAAATGGTTGTAAAAGCTTCTCTCGGATCCCCTTTGTTCAGAAATAGCAGACATATATGGCTTTGGCGTTTTATTTATGGTAATTAGAAGGCCGATAAAATGCCACTGCGCACCACATGTGTGTTATGCCCAGCAGTGAAGGGGTTAATTACGGAGCTTGTAGGGTTAATTTTAGCTTTAGTGTAGTGTAGTAGACAACCCAAAGTATTGATCTAGGCCCATTTTGGTATATTTCATGCCACTATTTCAATTAAACAAAAATATTTCACTTTTTTACAAACTTTTTCACAAACTTTAGGTTTCTCACTGAAATTTTTTCCAAACAGCTTGTGCAATTATGGCACACATGGTTGTAAATACTTCTCTGGGATCCTCTTTGTTCAGAAATAGCAGACATATATGGCTTTGGCATTGTTTTTTTGGCAATTAGAAGGCCGCTAAATGCCGCTGCGCACCACACTTGTATTATGCCCAGCAGTCAAGGGGTTAATTAGGTAGCTTGTAGGGAGATTGCAGGGTTAATTTTAGCTTTAGTGTAGAGATCAGCCTCCCACCTGACACATCCCACCCCTCAGCTCTCTTTCCTCCTCCACCCCACAATTGTCCCTGACATCTTAAATACTGCCAGTACAGAAATAAAAGGTATTTTAAAAAAAACAAAAAAAACATGTTCTGCTGTGTAGGTTCCCCCAGTAGCCCACAACCTCCCTGACCCACTCCCCAAACAGCTCTCTAACCCTCCCCCTCTACCTTATAGTGTGCCATCTTGGGTACTGGCAGCTGTCTGCCAGTACCCAGTTTGCCATAAAATGTTTTTTTTTTTATACATATTTCTCTGTAGTGTAGCTGCCCCCCCTCAATAACCAACCCCCCACCCCCTCCCAGATCCCTTAGATAATAATTCCCTCCCTCCTCTCACCCACTTTATCTTACAATTGTGCCATAGTGTAGCGTTTCCACCCGCTCCCAACCCCGTGCACGCGCCCGCCATGCGCTTTCCCGGAGTCGCAGAACGTGATCCCGCCCCCTCTGTCGCACAACCCCCATCGATGGCCGCCCACACAGAGTGGCTCTCTCTGCATCGGATGGCTAAAAAATGTTATTGCAGGATGCCTCAACATCGAGGCATCACTGGAATAAAATGAAAGCTGCTGGAAGCGATCAGGATTGCTTCCACCACTTGAAAACACTAACGACGTACAGGGTACGTCCTTGGTTGTTAACAGCCATTTTTTGTAGGACGTACCCTGTAAGTCGTTGGTCGTTAAGAGGTTAACAAGGGAGCAGGGTGTAGTCAAGATGCTACCACTGAGGGCTTCCAGAAGTGTTTAATGCAAGAATTAGAAAGGACAGCCAAGGATTTAATTATAGGTGATTGTAGACACCTAACCTCTTAAAGGTACAGTAAAGTCAAAATTAAACTTTCATGATTCAGATAGAGCACACAATTGTAAACAATAATTCATGTCCATTATCTAAATGTGGTGGTGTTTTACTATTGAGTTGGTTGCTCTGGAATCACAAATGTAAAGTTTATTATTCCTTTGATTTCCCCATCCTTTCTCTTAATCGATTTGGTTTGCTGTTGTGGGGGTTATACTCATATTAGAGAATGGTTGAGGGTATTTTGTCTGTGTTTTGCTATCAGGACTGATTTTCTCCTTTCCTTTTTCTGTGGTTCTCAGTTTGAATTATGTACTGCTCACATTTAGGTACAGTAATACTGTATATCACAACAGCTGTTCAATTCTTGTGTTATAGTTCTGTTGTATTCTATAGTAACTCTTTCAGTCCTGTATTGCAGTCTTTATGTATACTGAAGTGACTGTTTAGGTTTCTGTATTGCAGCTCGGCTGTATTTATCAGTCACTGTTTACCTTTTCTGTATAGTTATAATGTATACCACAGTAGCTGTTTAATACCTGCTTTATAGTTCTGATGTACATTATCGTAACTGTCTCTAGATTATGCAAATCTAATGTATTTACTGGTTTAATTTTTTTTTCCATATTCCAGATTATGGTATACAGCAGTAACCGTTTACTGCAGCCACTGTTCATTTTATATCTGCTTTATAGCTATTGTATCCCACCACAGCTGTTTAACTCTTGTATACAGTTTTAATATATTGTGCAGTAATTGTTTAATATCCTGTATTGCTCTTCTAATGTTAACCATCATCTTGGTTTTAAAATTATATTGCAGTATTAGTTTATGGCGCAGTTCCTGCATGAAGCCTGTATTGCAATTTTAATGAATACAGTAGTAACTGTTCATATCCGGTGTTGCAGTTTTTAGGTATTCTGCTCTATCTAATTCTGTATTGCAGTTTTAATGTAAACTGGTTTATCCGTTTGGATTCTGTGTTACAGTTCTCTGTTATGTCGCAGTTCCTGCTTCAGATTCGGAGTTCATTTTTTATGTATCCCGCAGCATTGGTTTTATCCTGAATTACAGTTTTCAAGTCTACCTTATTCTTACTAGTTTATTCTACTTCAATCAGGATAATCTGATTAGGGGGTACTTTCCTTTGGACTTGCAGGTAATTTCTCTGTTTGTCCTTAAGGTTGAGGGTTTGCTTTCTCGTTCTTTTGACATGTTACTTTGAATAATATCCATTGTTTTTCCTGCTTTAAAAAAATATCTAGATGCAATAAGTCTGATGTTTGGATAGTTTGGGTTCCACTTTAGACTCCCTTTGATGGTTGATGGCCAGAATACAGAGTTCTGCTCAAGTTCTTGCCATGCCCAGGCTACCCTCACTTTTGAGGGTGGGTTATTCTCAGAACGTTAATGGATCAGGGTTCTGAGGTGGTGTCTTTGTAGGTCTATCTTTTATGATTCTTCTTTAAGAAGGTCTGGTGTTCTTTAAGGGTCTAGGTCTCTAAATCCTGGATGGTATTTATTCCTGAACATTTGTCAGTATATCTAATCCTTACATTTAGAAGTTTTCTCTGATTCAAATTATTATTTGAACTTCGGTATGGATTTTGTTTTTGTTTTTTCAGATGTTGGTGTATCATTGTTGTGTACAGTTTGTTATCTGGCAAAGATCCTTTATATGGATTGGTTTCAGACTCATCCTCTCAGGATACTGACAGGTTAGACTGTGTTGGGTCTTGCCCTTGGCTTATATATTTTTATAGTCTTTAGCCAGGTAGGCTGGTGATCCTCTGTATAGGCTAGTGCAGATATCATTAGCCTACATTCGCTTGAACCAGGGTTTACTGCCCAGCGGATAATATTTACTTACTTCATAAGCAGTTACTGCCAAGATTCCACTGTTTATGAACGTGAGTGTTTTCTGGTGGTTTGTGGGGGCCTCTGGTGGACACTTATCACAGCACTAATACATCTTGGAGTTTAGTTATCACCAACCACCCTTGTTTGTTAGCCTGACACTACACTAGCTTCTTCCCTGTGGCCAGCGGCCGAGACATAAACAAGATATACCCTGTCCCTAACAAAGGGTTACAAGTTAAAGTGTTCAATTTAAGTATTAAAAGGTACCTTTACACAGCAGAAAATATACCCACACACATAATCCGCTTGTGGAAAATAATATTAGGTTTACATAGACTTAGTGCGGTTGTTTGGATAATTAGATTTATAATTATCGCTGCAATACTTTCCTTATCACCTTATGATATGTAATCTCACCGCATCATGTTAAATCTGGAGTTTATACTTTGTGTTGAACGTTGTTAGATGGCTAAGCTTAGGCCTATATCTCCTAAAAAAAAAGAAAAAGAAAAGAAACCACAATGTCTTTTCTACACAACAATTTCAAAGACCCAAAAGTGGTCTACAATTATAGTCATGGGGATTAAAATGAGACTAATTTGTGAAGTTTTACACGCATGATTCCTATTCTGTATATGTAATTTTGTGAAATGCTTATTCTTGTAAAGATTTTGAATCTGTAATGTACAATTTCTCAATAAAAAAAGAAAAAAAATCAGCATAGACACTGAAAATAAAGGGTACATGTTGGTCAACTAAACCACAATAAGGCATACTAAATATAAATTATAACTTGTAATTGATGGGTAAATTAAAATTATATAGTATTTACAGTGTAACTGATTGATATAGGAACTGAGGCTTTCCAGTGGACATGTTCTTGGTCTGGAAAACAATGCAAATTTTGCCAACAAATTGACTCTCCAATGCTTTTAAAAAAATTGTGCCTAAATTCTATGGGATTAGCTTTTGGTATTGACACTTTCATTTTGTATGTGCTCTTTGCAATGCATGTTCAATTGCTGTGCACATATAAAATTATATTAATGTCTTTATGCATGCCTGCCTGTCTGTCGGTCTGTCTGTCGGTTACTTATTCAACTGATAAATATAGTTAATAGAATTATTTTGTTACAAAACATTTTTGCAGGTTTTTCCAAAAAAAAACCTAAAAAAACAAAACAATTTTGCATATATTATTATGGTCTTTCTTGTGGACTTGCTTTTTTGTGAATAAAATTCATGGTCCTTATAAAGCATTAGGGAAGATTTGAGATGACAGATATAGAATATAAAAGCTATGGAAGAATGGCTCTACAAGAAGAATGCATGAGGATTAACATTTTCAGAAATATTGCACTACTCCTGAACACTCATGAAAATGACATGGCAGTGTACGTTTGGAAGCTGTGAATAACATTACTGGATTTATCATTCTAAAGTAAAAATAGAAAATAACTTAAATGCAGATCACCATTTTCTTACCGTCTATATTACTTGCCTAAAATATGATGCTAAAGCTAGTTACATATACGGTTCTAAAGTCATTAATGTCTACAGCGCATTTTTATAGGGCTTGCAGTGCACCATGTTTTTTTTTTTATAAGTATATTTAATAATTGACCATAAAGGACCATATTTTTATTCATCAAAGTTAAGACATATGAAATTTGTTCACCAGGTTCTTAATGTAAGTGATCTGTTTATTTTTTTTAACCATTCATATAAACTTACATTTAAAATACTTGTTATATCTACTAATACTGAAAATTCTACATCCTCTATTTTAATGTAAAATCATTTTTTTTAAATTGCTGTTGCAGTAATAAGTGGAATGCATGCTATTAGCCACTTTTACATGTTATAGCTATTTTTAACATCTTTAGGACAACTGAGATGCTTTGCTGAAACAACAGCTTCTATATCACATAAGGTATTAGCATGGATAAGTTATTAGCGGTCTTATTATTATAATTTATTTGGCAGATCCATTCTGGAGATTTTGCATAATAATTTCAGTAATAATTACTAGGTAATTGGGGAGTGGACCACAAGGAGCTGGGATAGATGTGGAAATGTTGAATTGTGGTATTTTTTTATTGTGAATGAGATTTCTGGTATAGAATATGCAAGGACTCAAACATCATTTATAATATTGAATGATTGGATTAAACTATAGTTTTTCTATTAAACTTCACAATATGTCTTACTACAAATTTAATTTTGACATCTTCAGCTATGCTATGCATGGTTTCCCCCTAACAAACACCTTTCCTTTCATACAGGTGGTGAGAGTCAATGATCCATTACTCATGGGCATTACCTTCCCTACCACTTGGAGGAGACAAAGAGCTCTATATAACCCTTCCCACATTCCTCAGTCTTTTTTTTTTTTTTGCCTCTGCTGGAGGTGGTTGAAGAATGAAGATGCTTGATTTTCTTCCGACAATTCAAGATAAGACCGGCAATAGGCTAATATCCTCCGTAGGTATGGTGCACAGTGAACAACCCTCGATCTGCTTTTGTTTATACACGGACATATACCCAACTACTTATCACAAACCCTCTTAACCACGGGCTACACATTGAAACTGCAAATTTGAATACCGTGTTATTCATATATGGACTTTCACCTGTATCTAATTAGCCAGGATTCTACCTAACGACTATTGTTACATTGAAACTGTATATCAAATTGGTGATATCTGGCTTTTCGGATAGAAACATACTATATTTGCTACATTGGATAGTTTTGTTACTAATCCCTCTGAATGTCTTTTGTGTCCCAAATTTTCCTAATCGTGTAGTTTAATTACTGTATAGCATTGCAGATCGTAGCACTCCGCCAGGGTGCATATATATATATATATATATATATTTATTATACCTCGCCACATTTGCAATTGAGGAACATTTGGGGACGTAGTGATCAATTATATGACGTAATCTTCTTAAATACTATGAATGTGGATTAGTCTTAAATAGTTGTATCTTACAGAGCAATAAGTGTGCACCACGGAGTTATGCAACACTTTGCTTGGTTGCAATATCATAGTACACTGTATTGATTTGTGTGAGATAGGGGCAAGCGCTGTGTAGTTCACCACTCCTTTCAGTTATATATATATATATATATATATATATATATATATATATATATATATATAGATAAGAGATTTTGTAAAGTACAGCACTTGTAAAAACAAGCAGCTGAACTGGAGGCGCACAGCTGTGTTAGGTAATAGGGAGAAGCTGCTGGAATAAACTGTATATAGTGTAAAGAGATTACCCTCTAAACTCTAGACACAAGAGGAGAGATATGTGGAAAAGATTTAGTAAATTCTACAGCGCTAATCCCTGTTATAATAATGTATTTAGTTAGTATAGATCAATAAATGTAAATCCCTTTTAGAACCGGAATAGCGTGTATAATACAAAACCGGATCTTATGGGAAAGAAACTCGACTTGATACTAGAAAATGGAATGAGTAATAGTGGCTCAAAATTAGTTTCCCATGTGGTAATGAGGTACAAGTATCTTTGGCCGAAATTGAATCAGTAACAGGTACGTTAAGAGTTATGTGAATACACTCAATGCTAGTGACTCGTTCAACCGATAAAAATGTATATGAAAAAAACCCTTTGGATACAGAACAATAGTAATTGAAGAAAAAACTTCTTAATAAAGAGAGTTCATATACAAAATTTCATATACAAAATATATATCGTCCATACAATCTATGTGATGTTTGGCAGTATTTTGAACAATATTTAAAACAAAAATTATTTTCAGTGGCACTTCTAAAGAGGAATCCTTAAACGGTCTCACAGTTCACTTACTTCTGTGTCCTCAATCATATGAGGTAAGTGATAGGTGTTTTAAGCAAGCCAGGTGTGGAACAGGATTTCCTCCAATTCAGCCGATTTTCTTAACTTTTTAACTTTTTCTCAGCGCCAATCAGCGATTCCCTGCTTCTTTTCTCTTCACACGATTGGCTCACCTTCCACAGAAACTCCGGTATATGTGGTTAGAAATGAAGGAAGAGACCAAACATAGCGTAATACCGTAGAGGCAGTGGTAAGCCCGGGTGTTGAATCTGGCTGTTCCAATACGTTGTGTACCTCTCAGTTCTTCTGTGGTGTCCCGCGGGCACTGAGTTCCGGCTGTACTCCGATTTTTATTTGCTGTATCTATACCTCATGTTTCTGAGGACAGACTTGTGAGTAATATTTTTTATCCTAATAAATATACCACTGCCTCTACGGTATTACGCTATGTTTGGTCTCTTCCTTCATTTCTAACCACATATACCGGAGTTTCTGTGGAAGGTGAGCAAATCGTGTGAAGAGAAAAGAAGCAGGGAATCGCTGATTGGCGCTGAGAAAAAGTTAAAAAGTTAAGAAAATCGACTGAATTGGAGGAAATCCTGTTCCACACCTGGCTTGCTTAAAGGGACAGTCAACCCACATTTTCAAATAGGTAATTCCTATAAAGTTGCTAACGTTTATTAGTTTGCACTGTAGCCTAATTTATTAGCCTAAATCGTTTATAAGCATTACTACTTACTAGTTTCTTACTTGCTGTTTAAAATGCCCGCCTGCCCCCTCCCATATTTCGTCATCATGATCCTCAGGTTGTTCAGTGTTCAGCTCTAAACTCGGCTAATTCTCGTAATTCCACGCTCCTGTGTTTTTGCGCATGCGCATTGTGGTGCTAACACTGTAGGGGGAAGGAACTCAAAATCCTTTCTCAAGTTCCTAGACGTCTGACGTCTGGGTTGGCTGTCCCTTTAACTGGAAATGAATTTGCTTTTACTGTAAGAGTCCGAAGGAATGTCATTCCCTCTCATCTCATTTGCATATGGGCTGTTCCCAGCTACTGTGTGGCTGTGGGAGTCAATGGGAGTAGTGGGCTGTGGGGCAAGCAGGAGAAGTGCGGCACCAGGCGGGCGGGCTGCCTGCTGGTGCATCGGCTCTCTGTAGTGGTCCTGGCTATCGTGCACTGTCCTTAGGGGAAATCAGGGGCTGTGTCCTCATGTACCGCTGTGCTTCTAGGTTATATGACCCCACGCGTGTGCTCACTGATGTGTTTATATAGCTGCAGGCTCGGGTCAGACAGGGGACTCCTGTGTCTGCCTCTGGCTACCTTGTGCTGCAATCGGACACAATCATTGCCCACACGTGTAGCTCTAGCATCCAGCACTGTTGTAATAGGGCTGCTGACAGGGATATCTGTGTATCTTATTGTATACTGCCCTTGGGTACCCCCTGTACCACTGTGCTATGCTATGATATTAAGCTGTTTGATATGTGCCAGTGTCAGAAATGTGCCACGTTGGTGGGCAAGATATGTGCCAGTGTCTGACTCTGAAATGTGGCATCTGATCTGCTGCCCCTGGCGCGCGCATCGCTCCTCAAACTGCTGCTTCAGCAGCTATAAATCTTGTCCCTGTCCCAGCAAGTAGAAACAGCCGGGTGATGGTGAAACAGCTCAATAGACATCCATAAGTCTGCATAAGTCCCATTGTAACCTGATGGAAACTAAACTCAGCTTCAACCGCTGCAGATACCCAAATATCATGAAAAAGCTTTTCTGTTGCACATCTGCCCTGTGAAGTAACTGCTCCCAGTGCCCTGCTGCACATAACTGTATATAAAGACACCAGCCTTTGTGTACCAGCTGAATCTCACTGCTAGGGACTGTTGTGGTTACTGAGCTCTATCTGCAGACGTGTGTTATAGCCTGTCAGTAAGCTCTACACCTAGAAGTATGTTCTATCCTGTCAGTAGCCTTTATCTCCAACACAGTATTTATACCCTTTAGGTAAGCTCTGTCCCCAGGATCGTGTAGTATCCTTGTCAGAATGCTTCAACTGCTGCCTTCAAATAATTTCCCTGTTATAGTCTGACCTCTGTCTTTTCTTTCAGTCAACCATTCCCTCCCGTGTTTGGCTCTATTGCTGTAAGCAATGTGCTCCAAAGTGCTCTCTCTCTTCCAAAAGCGAATTACTGAGAGTGACCTCTTGCAACACCAGTGTGCCATATACCCAAGAAGTGAAATTCATGGCCCTGCAATCAGTTGTACATCACTAACAGTACATTTTATATGTCATAAGTACATTTTATATCCCTTACCAGTGAGCTCTATCATCCATCAGTGAATTATATGCCCCCCCAGCAGTAAGCACCATCATCCAGCAATACAGAGAGAGAACTTTGTTGTAAATTCCCCACCAGTAATTTGTTCAAGTCCCCCCCCCCACACACACACACTTTACCTGTGCTCCCCAAACTTCTCTTGGGAAGGGCTCAGTAACCACAACACTCCCTAGCAGTGAGATTCAGGGACAAGATTTATAGCTGGTGAAGCAGCAGTGTGAGGAGCGATGCGCACGCCAGGGGCAGCAGATCAGATGCCACATATGTTATTCTTAAGCTGTTTGATATGTGCCAGTGTCGGAAATGTGCCACGTTGGTGGGCAAGATATGTGCCAGTGTCCGACTCTGAAATGTGGCATCTGATCTGCTGCCCCTGGCGTGCGCATCGCTCCTCACACTGCTGCTTCACCAGCTATAAATCTTGTCCCTGAATCTCACTGCTAGGGAGTGTTGTGGTTACTGAGCCCTTCCCAAGAGAAGTTTGGGGAGCACAGGTAAAGTGTGTGTGTGTGGGGGACTTGAACAAATTACTGGTGGGGAATTTACAACAAAGTTCTCTCTCTGTATTGCTGGATGATGGTGCTTACTGCTGGGGGGGGGCATATAATTCACTGACGGATGATAGAGCTCACTGGTAAGGGATATAAAATGTACTTATGACATATAAAATTTACTGTTAGTGATGTACAACTGATTGCAAGGCCATGAAATTCACTTCTTGGGTATATGGCACACTGGTGTTGCAAGAGGTCACTCTCAGTAATTTGCTTTTGGAAGAGAGAGAGCACTTTGGAGCACATTGCTTACAGCAATAGAGCCAAACACGGGAGGGAATGGTTGACTGAAAGAAAAGACAGAGGTCAGACTATAACAGGGAAATTATTTGAAGGCAGCGGTTGAAGCATTCTCACAAGGATACTACACGATCCTGGGGACAGAGCTTACCTAAAGGGTATAAATACTGTGTTGGAGATAAAGGCTACTGACAGGATAGAACATACTTCTAGGTGTAGAGCTTACTGACAGGCTATAACACACGTCTGCAGATAGAGCTCAGTAACCACAACAGTCCCTAGCAGTGAGATTCAGCTGGTACACAAAGGCTGGTGTCTTTATATACAGTTATGTGCAGCAGGGCACTGGGAGCAGTTACTTCACAGGGCAGATGTGCAACAGAAAAGCTTTTTCATGATATTTGGGTATCTGCAGCGGTTGAAGCTGAGTTTAGTTTCCCTCAGGTTGCAATGGGACTTATGCAGACTTATGGATGTCTATTGAGCTGTTTCACCATCACCCGGCTGTTTCTACTTGCTGGGTGTCAGGTATCACATAACCAATATACCTTTAAGACCCAGTGCAGTCTCACTCCTTTCCCTATTTAAGGCTCCTCCTCATGATATCTCATTGCTTAGTATTGCAGTAATCTTTCCTAGATCCTCTGTGAACCTATGCCATCCTGTGAACGCTGTTCACAAACCTCTGAACTCCTGAGAAACTTAACATTGAAACTCCTATCTCTGTTGTCTTGTATTATTTTAAGGCAACTTATCGTTTTTCCTGTGTTCTATATTTAAAGTTGAGAGGACTCTGCTTTATCTCTCTGCCGCACTCCGGTTCCAGCTACCGCTCTCCTTGCCTGTCAGCTCACAGCAGTGTTCTACGGGAACGCGGTGACGTCATCCGCCAGCTTCACATTACCGCTGATAGCAGCAGCTCCTATTCTCTGCTCACTTCCTCAGCTTGTGGCGAGTATTGCTTCGCGCTCCTGCTTGGTAAGCACTGCTCTAGTTTGATCCTCTGAGCTACCGCAGAACATTGTATCTTTGCCTTACTCTCCTAAAAAGAAATCTAAACTTATATGAGTGCCAATATTATTTGTATTTGTTCTGATCCTCTCACTTCCATAAGTTTTTCTCAGTGTGTGGCAGCCATATTTTGTTTTCTCTTGCAAGAGTCTGAATATTATAAACTTTAAACTGCATACAACTCTTATATCAGGATTGTTTTCAACTACCCCTGCTGCTTTATTTTTTCCTTCCACAGTGTCAACCCTGACACATGTGGCAGCCATAGGGGATAAGTGGGAAACTGCACCTGTATATTAAATTGTATTGTGTGATTACTGAGTAATACATTGTTGCGCAGGATCACCATGTGTATCCCATACTATTCACTAATACAATACACCCTATTTAATAGTGTCATATCCTAGCAGTTGTGGTTCTAAAGCACCTGATGTTACATTCTTATTCAAGCTCTTTAAATTTCAGTTCCCTTGACATACTCTTGACATAATACTAAGCTCACTAACATGGACCCAGCTGGGATGAATACACATATTCAGAACCTCACTCAGAGGGTTGATCTGCTTACAGAGGCCTTGAATACCCTCAAAGTGGAGAATGATACTATGAAAACTTACATCCGGGATGTTGTGGATAAAAGGGTCCCCTTACTGGAGCCCCAGGTTAGTACTCCAGAGAAATTTAATGGTGATCGCTCTCAATATAGGGATTTTAAGAATGCCTGTTTGCTCATGTTTTCTTTGAAACCACATACCTATCCAAATGATAGAGCTAGAGTATTAACTGTTATTTCCTATTTGAGGGGTGAGCCACGCACCTGGGCTAACTCCTATTTTGAAAGTAACGATGAGATTCTTAATTCATTAGAAAATTTCTTTACTGCCATGGGTACCCTATACGAAGATCCATACAAACAGCTCACCGCAGAAAACGCTATGAGAAACTTAAAACAGAAGAAAAGAATAGTCGAAGACTATATTACAGACTTTAAAAAATGGGCCAAAGACTCACAGTGGAACAACCTGTCTCTGAGAAATCAGTTTAGGTTGGGCCTATCAGATGGCATAAAAGATGAGCTATCTCGCACTGACTTACCCCAAACCCTAGAAGAATTGATGTCTCTCAGTATTACCATCGACAGGCGTCTTAGAGAGAGACAACAGGAACGCTCCTACCATGATAGCTATCCTAAAAAACAAAACATACCTGCTGTGAGTAAATCTTCTTCCGAACCTATGGATATAGGTTTCATTAAAGGCCCCCTTTCCTCCGAGGAGAAGATCAGGCGTAGGGCTAACAACTTATGTTTATATTGTGCCTGCGACAGTCACACTGTTAGAGATTGCCCATCCTTGCAGAAACAGAACAAGGGTAAGACTATCATTCAACCTTTTTGTTGTACCACTCAGCTCTTACCTGATCCATACTTACACTTGTCTCTTCTCTTGCAGTGGGACTCCCATCGGGTCAACGCTACCGCGATCATTGATTCGGGAGCAACAGCTTCCTATATTGATAGTGTATTTACTCAAAAAAATAAAATACCTGTAGTCAAAAAGAAGTCTCCTGTCTTATTAAGAGGTATTGACGGTACTCCTATCCCCACTGGTCCCGTCGAATATCAGACTATCCCTTTACTTATCACCTCCACCAGCCATCATAGGGAATATTTTACTTTTGATATCATTCCCTCTCCTATTGCACCTATTGTTTTAGGTATAAATTGGCTTTGTACTCATAACCCCCAAATAGATTGGAACTCACTTACCCTTGATTTCAATTCAAAGTTTTGTCTGTCTACTTGTTTCCCTGCAACTGTTCTTCATACATCTGCACTTCCTGAGGATCCTCAGATCCCTGCAGTTTACCAGGACTTTGCAGATGTTTTCAGTAAGGCAGAGTCTGAAAATTTACCACCCCATAGAAAATATGATTGCCCTATAGAGATCATTCCAGGGTCTGAAATCCCTACAGGGCATATCTATCCTCTATCCAATCCAGAACTCTTACATTTAAAGACTTACCTAGACGAAAACCTTAAAAAGGGTTTTATTCGCCCCTCTACCTCTCCAGCTAGTGCAGGAATTTTCTTCGTGAAAAATAAGGATGGTACTCTTAGACCCATTATCGATTATCGTCAACTTAACAAGGTTACTATAAAAAACCGTTACCCCTTACCCCTTATTCCTGAGTTAATAGAGAGGTTAGAGGGCGCAAAATTCTTTACCAAACTGGATTTGAGGGGTGCCTATAACCTCATCCGTATAAGAGCTGGCGATGAGTGGCTGACGGCATTTCAAACCCGATACGGTTTGTTCGAATATGTCGTCATGCCTTTTGGGCTCTGTAACGCGCCCGCAACTTTTCAGCACCTCATCAATGATATCTTTAGAGATATTTTAGATATTTTCATTGTTATATATCTTGACGATATTTTAATTTACTCCAAAACATTTGAAGAACATATCTCTCATGTTAGACAAGTACTTTCTAGACTAAGAGGTAACCACTTATATGCCAAGGCAGAAAAATGCCTTTTCAATACACAGTCTATATCCTTTCTCGGTTATGAGATTTCTCCCAAAGGTATCTGTATGGAAAACAAAAAGGTTGAAGCAGTCTTAAACTGGCCCATACCAAAAAGCGTACGTCAGGTTCAATCTTTTATGGGTTTTGCGAATTTTTATCGCAAGTTTATCAAAAACTTCTCTAAGATATCTCTACCTCTCACTACGCTGACAAAAGCTAATACATCGTTTAAGTGGACACCACAAGCACAACAAGCTTTTGATTTACTTAAACAGATGTTCACTTCAGCTTCCATACTCCGTTTTCCTGATCCTAATTTACAGTTTGCACTGGAGGTAGACGCTTCCAACCATGCTATTGGAGCTGTTCTCTCACAGAGAGAGAGTTTGAAAAAACCCCTTCATCCTGTCGCCTTTTATTCTAGAACTCTAAACTCTGCAGAACAAAATTACCCTATTGGTGATAAAGAACTTTTAGCTATAAAACTGTCTTTAGAACATTGGCGACACCTTCTTGAAGGCACTCCAGTGCCAACACTCATTTATACGGATCACAGAAACCTCCAGTATTTAAAATCCACTAGAACACTCTCGGCCAGACAGGTTCGCTGGAATCTTTTTTTTTCACGCTTCAACTTTCTGATAACCTACAGACCAGCAACAAAAAACCAAAAGGCCGATGCCCTTTCGAGAATTGGAGGCCATCCCAGTTCTCCATCAACCCTTCGTTCAGTGATTCCAGAAAACAATTTCATCTCTTTTACAACAGATATCACACCCTTACTTAAAAAGGAACAAACTTTGGATTCCACAAAACCATCACAACTTCTACAAAAGAACTCTCAAGGTCTGTATACTCATGACACAAAATTGTATGTCCCTCCTACTCTCAGACCTTCATTTCTCCGATCTATTCATGACAGCTTTTTAGCTGGTCATCCAGGTTTGCGCAAAACGCAGGAATTGGCAAATAGGACCCACTGGTGGCCAACCATCTCTGCCGATGTCAGAAATTATGTAAGCTCTTGTGCAACCTGTTCTGTTTCCAAGAGGGATAAACATTCCCCTTATGGTCTCCTTTTACCTTTACCAACTCCAAAGAAACCTTGGGCTGAAATTGCCTTAGATTTCATCGTCGATTTACCTCTATCATCAAAAAACAATACTATATTAGTGGTTGTCGATCTATTCACGAAGATGTCTCATTTTATTGCTTTCCCCAAACTTCCTACTGCTCTAGAGACAGTTCACTTACTCATTGAACATGTTATTAAACTACATGGCTTACCCATATCTATACTCAGTGACAGAGGAACTCAATTCTCTAGTAAACTTTGGCACCAATTCTGCAAGACTTTCTCAGTTGAAAGGAAACTGACAACTGCCTATCACCCCCAATGCAATGGACAGACCGAGAGATGTAATCAATGGTTAGAACAATTCCTAAGATTATATTGTTCCAACAACCAAAATTCTTGGTCTGATTACCTCCCCTATGCGGAGTTTTGTTACAACAATACTATCCATTCCACCACTGGTATCACACCATTTTTTGCAAATTACGGCTTTCACCCAAACTTCCATTTATTTCAAAACTCTGCCACATCATCCCCCACTATATATGAATTGTCTGACAACATATCAGCTAACTTCAAAACTATTGAATCTGCTATAAACAGCGCAAAAGAAGTATACAAACGGTATTATGACCGCCGTAGACGTCCTCCTCCTCAGTATAAGGAAGGTGACCTGGTTTGGCTCTCCACCAAACATTTACGTCTCAATACTCCTTCAAAAAAGATGTCTCCTCTATACATCGGTCCATACCCAGTATTACGTACCATAAATGCTAACGCAATACGTCTCAAATTACCATCTACCCTCAAAATTCATCCTACTTTCCACGTCTCGCTTCTCAAGCCCTACAGAGAAGTTAGAGACCCCATTACTTCGGTAGTGCAACCACCAGTTACTATAGACCCTACTGTGGAGTACGAGGTACACACTATTTTGGATTCACGAATTAGACGTGGTCACCTAGAATACCTCATTCATTGGAAAGGATACTCGCACGATGAGGATTCCTGGGAACCAGCTTGCAACATTTCGGCTCCACGTTTAATTACACTTTTCCATCAGCGACATCCAGATCGCCCGAAGCTTTGAGCCCCAGAGTGGCTCCTTGAAGGGGGGATTCTGTCAGGTATCACATAACCAATATACCTTTAAGACCCAGTGCAGTCTCACTCCTTTCCCTATTTAAGGCTCCTCCTCATGATATCTCATTGCTTAGTATTGCAGTAATCTTTCCTAGATCCTCTGTGAACCTATGCCATCCTGTGAACGCTGTTCACAAACCTCTGAACTCCTGAGAAACTTAACATTGAAACTCCTATCTCTGTTGTCTTGTATTATTTTAAGGCAACTTATCGTTTTTCCTGTGTTCTATATTTAAAGTTGAGAGGACTCTGCTTTATCTCTCTGCCGCACTCCGGTTCCAGCTACCGCTCTCCTTGCCTGTCAGCTCACAGCAGTGTTCTACGGGAACGCGGTGACGTCATCCGCCAGCTTCACATTACCGCTGATAGCAGCAGCTCCTATTCTCTGCTCACTTCCTCAGCTTGTGGCGAGTATTGCTTCGCGCTCCTGCTTGGTAAGCACTGCTCTAGTTTGATCCTCTGAGCTACCGCAGAACATTGTATCTTTGCCTTACTCTCCTAAAAAGAAATCTAAACTTATATGAGTGCCAATATTATTTGTATTTGTTCTGATCCTCTCACTTCCATAAGTTTTTCTCAGTGTGTGGCAGCCATATTTTGTTTTCTCTTGCAAGAGTCTGAATATTATAAACTTTAAACTGCATACAACTCTTATATCAGGATTGTTTTCAACTACCCCTGCTGCTTTATTTTTTCCTTCCACAGTGTCAACCCTGACACATGTGGCAGCCATAGGGGATAAGTGGGAAACTGCACCTGTATATTAAATTGTATTGTGTGATTACTGAGTAATACATTGTTGCGCAGGATCACCATGTGTATCCCATACTATTCACTAATACAATACACCCTATTTAATAGTGTCATATCCTAGCAGTTGTGGTTCTAAAGCACCTGATGTTACATTCTTATTCAAGCTCTTTAAATTTCAGTTCCCTTGACATACTCTTGACACTGGGACAGGGACAAGATTTATAGCTGCTGAAGCAGCAGTTTGAGGAGCGATGCGCGCGCCAGGGGCAGCAGATCAGATGCCACATTTCAGAGTCAGACACTGGCACATATCTTGCCCACCAACGTGGCACATTTCCGACACTGGCACATATCAAACAGCTTAATATCATAGCATAGCACAGTGGTACAGGGGGTACCCAAGGGCAGTATACAATAAGATACACAGATATCCCTGTCAGCAGCCCTATTACAACAGTGCTGGATGCTAGAGCTACACGTGTGGGCAATGATTGTGTCCGATTGCAGCACAAGGTAGCCAGAGGCAGACACAGGAGTCCCCTGTCTGACCCGAGCCTGCAGCTATATAAACACATCAGTGAGCACACGCGTGGGGTCATATAACCTAGAAGCACAGCGGTACATGAGGACACAGCCCCTGATTTCCCCTAAGGACAGTGCACGATAGCCAGGACCACTACAGAGAGCCGATGCACCAGCAGGCAGCCCGCCCGCCTGGTGCCGCACTTCTCCTGCTTACCCCGCAGCCCACTACTCCCATTGACTCCCACAGCCACACAGTAGCTGGGAACAGCCCATATGCAAATGAGATGAGAGGGAATGACATTCCTTCGGACTCTTACAGTAAAAGCAAATTCATTTCCAGTTAAAGGGACAGTCAACCCAGACGTCAGACGTCTAGGAACTTGAGAAAGGATTTTGAGTTCCTTCCCCCTATAGTGTCAGCGGCGCAATGCGCATGCGCAAAAACACAGGAGCGTGAAATTACGAGAATTAGCCGAGTTTAGAGCTGGACACTGAACAACCTGAGGATCATGATGACGAAATATGGGAGGGGGCAGGCGGGCATTTTAAACAGCAAGTAAGAAACTAGTAAGTAGTAATGCTTATAAACAATTTAGGCTAATAAATTAGGCTACAGTGCAAACTAATAAACGTTAGCAACTTTATAGGAATTACCTATTTTAAAATTTGGGTTGACTGTCCCTTTAAAACACCTATCACTTACCTCATATGATTGAGGACACAGAAGTAAGTGAACTGTGAGACCGCTTAAGGATTCCTCTTTAGAAGTGCCACTGAAAATAATTTTTGTTTTAAATACTGTATTGTTCAAAATACTGCCAAACATCACATAGATTGTATGGACGATATATATTTTGTATATGAAATTTTGTATATGAACTCTCTTTATTAAGAAGTTTTTCCTTCAATTACTATTGTTCTGTATCCAAAGGGGTTTTTTCATATACATTTTTATCGGTTGAACAAGTCACTAGCATTGAGTGTATTCACATAACTCTTAACGTACCTGTTACTGATTCAATTTCGGCCAAAGATACTTGTACCTCATTACCACATGGGAAACTAATTTTGAGCCACTATTACTCATTCCATTTTCTAGTATCAAGTCGAGTTTCTTTCCCATAAGATCCGGTTTTGTATTATACACGCTATTCCGGTTCTAAAAGGGATTTACATTTATTGATCTATACTAACTAAATACATTATTATAATAGGGATTAGCGCTGTAGAATTTACTAAATCTTTTCCACATATATATATATATATATATATATATATATATATATATATATATATATATATATATATATATATTATTCTTTATATATGGCCCTGGAATAGAAACTTTCTTTGCTATTCCACTTATAGATAGTTTGCGCACAGCAGTTTTTTTGGGCACCTAGTTTTGTTTATTGCGCGTCGGCCTTCAAGTTTACACTCTCCATAGTTTTCTATTACAGGCATTTTTGACTGGCTTTTATTTGGTTGTCGCACATTTGCGGTTTATGTGCACGTTTGGTTTTTGGAGCACGTTTTTTCATTCTAAGAAGTCATTTGATTTTGTGCGTGTTCCTTTAAGCTGGATGTTGTATTCCTTCTGTCCCTTTTTTTTAAGTTTGGTTTTGCGTGCAATATTACTTAAGACACTTAGGAGGGGGTCGTTTTTTCCCTTTCCTCAAGAGCTTATCTTAGGGGGGTTATGCATGATTTAATGCTATAATGGAGCCTTCTGATTCTGTTCCTATTTCTACCCCAGAAACTCCCAGAGTCCCCTGATCACCTTTCTACCAATAGGTGTGCTTACTGTAAGAATGCTGAAGTACCTTCTTCAGCTCATTTATGTGACTCATGTTTAAATGTGTTGTTGTAATCAGACGAAAATGCTTTTTCGGTGGGTAAAAATGCTACTTCTGTTTCTTCATTACAGGAAAATGCTGAGGAACTTTCATCTAAATTTAGAAAGTTAATTACAGATGCAGTATCTCAAGCTATGACTGCTCTCCTGTCTGCAAACAAACGTTTATGGTCAGTACAGTTTTCTCCTTCTACCATTACAATGTTCTCTGGGGCCAGGAATACTGTTATGTCTTCAGTGGGTGAAGTTTCTTCTGCTGAAGTTTCTTCTGGGCTAACGCCGGTTCATAAAGCTCTTAACTACTGTGCTCTAAAGTACACTAACACCCATAAACTACCTATGTACCCCTAAACCTAGGTCCCCCCACATCGCCGCCACTCTAATAAACTTTTTAACCCCTAATCTGCCGACCGCACACCGCCGCAACCTACGTTATCCCTATGTACCCCTAATCTACTGCCCCTAACACCGTCGACCCCTACATAATATTTATTAACCCCTAATATGCCGCCCCCAACGTCGCCGCCAACTACCTACACTTATTAACCTCACTGCTACTATAATAAAGTTATTTACCCCTAATCCGCCCCACTCCCGCCTCAATAACCCTATAATAAATAGTATTAACGCCTAATCTGCCCTCCCTAACATCACCGACACCTAACTTCAAGTATTAACCCCTAATCTGCCGACCGGACCTCACTGCTACTCTATTAAATTTATTAACCCCTAAAGCTAAGTCTAACCCTAACACTTACACCCCCCTAAGTTTAATATAATTTTTATCTTACGAAATAAATTAACTCTTATTAAATAAATTATTCCTATTTAAAGCTAAATACTTACCTGTAAAATAAACTCTAATATAGCTACAATATAAATTATAATTATATTGCAGCTATTTTAGGATTAATATTTATTTTACAGGCAACTTTGTATTTATTTTAACCAGGTACAATAGCTATTAAATAGTTAAGAACTATTTAATAACTACCTAGTTAAAATAATTACAAAATTACCTGTAAAATAAATCCTAACCTAAGTTACAATTAAACCTAACACTACACTATCAATAAATTAATTAAATAAAATACCTACAAATAAATACAATTAAATAAACTAACTAAAGTACAAAAAATAAAAAAAGAACTAAGTTACAAAAAATAAAAAAATAATTTACAAACATTAGAAAAAGATTACAACAATTTTAAGCTAATTACACCTACTCTAAGCCCCCTAATAAAATAACAAAGCCCCCCAAAATAAAAAAATGGCCTACCCTATTCTAAAATACAAATAGAAAAACTCTTTTACCTTACCAGCCCTTAAAAGGGGCTTTTGCGGGGCATGCCCCAAAGAATTCAGCTCTTTTGCCTGTAAAAAAAAACATACAATACCCCCCCAACATTACAACCCACCACCCACATACCCCTAATCTAACCCAAACCCCCCTTAAATAAACCTAACACTAAGCCCCTGAAGATCTCCCTACCTTATCTTCACCATGCCGGGTATCACGATCCGTCCAGAGGAGCCTCCGAAGTCTTCATCCAAGTCTAAGCAGGGGCTGAAGAAGTCCATCATCGGGCTGAAGAGGTCCATCATCCGGCTGAAGTCTTGATCCAAGCGGGCGCTGAAGAGGCCCATCATCGGGCTGAAGTCTTGATCCAAGCGGGCGCTGAAGAGGTCCATCATCGGGCTGAAGTCTTCTATCAAGCGGCATCTTCAATCTTCATCCATCCGGAGCAGAGCGGAGCTATCTTCTTCCAGCCGACGCGGATCCATCCTCTTCTACCGACGCCTACTCGCCGAATGACGGTTCCTTTAAATGACGTTATCCAAGATGGCATCCCTCGAATTCTGATTGGCTGATAGGATTCTATCAGCCAATCGGAATTAAGGTAGGAAAATTCTGATTGGCTGATTGAATCAGCCAATCAGATTCAAGTTCAATCTGATTGGCTGATTGGATCAGCCAATCAGATTGAGCTCGCATTCTATTGGCTGATCGGAACAGCCAATAGAATGCAAGTTCAATCTGATTGGCTGATTGGATCAGCCAATCGGATTGAACTTGAATCTGATTGGCTGATTCAATCAGCCAATCAGAATTTTCCTACCTTAATTCCGATTGGCTGATAGAATCCTATCAGCCAATTGGAATTCGAGGGACCCGATGATGGACCTCTTCAGCGCCCGCTTGGATGAAGACTTCGGAGGCTCCTCTGGACGGATCGGTGATACCCGGCGTGGTGAAGATAAGGTAGGGAGATCTTCAGGGGCTTAGTGTTAGGTTTATTTAAGGGGGGTTTGGGTTAGATTAGGGGTATGTGAGTGGTGGGTTGTAATGTTGGGGGGGGGGTCTTGTATGTTTTTTTTTACAGGCAAAAGAGATGAATTCTTTGGGGCATGCTGGTAAGGTAAAAGAGCTTTTCTATTTGTATTTTAGAATAGGGTAGGGCATTTTTTTTTATTTTGGGGGGCTTTGTTATTTTATTAGGGGGCTTAGAGTAGGTGTAATTAGCTTAAAATTGTTGTAATCTTTTTCTAATGTTTGTAAATAATTTTTTTATTTTTTGTAACTTAGTTCTTTTTTTATTTTTTGTACTTTAGTTAGTTTATTTAATTGTATTTATTTGTAGGTATTTTATTTAATTAATTTATTGATAGTGTAGTGTTAGGTTTAATTGTAACTTAGGTTAGGATTTATTTTATAGGTAATTTTGTAATTATTTTAACTAGGTAGCTATTAAATAGTTATTAACTATTTAATAGCTATTGTACCTGGTTAAAATAAATACAAAGTTGCCTGTAAAATAAATATTAATCCTAAAATAGCTGCAATATAATTATAATTTATATTGTAGCTATATTAGGGTTTATTTTACAGGTAAGTATTTAGCTTTAATTAGGATTAATTTATTTAATAAGAGTTAATTTATTTTGTTAGATAAAAATTATATTTAACTTAGGGGGATGTTAGTGTTAGGGTTAGACTTAGCTTTAGGGGTTAATACATTTAATAGAGTAGCGGTGAGGTCCGGTCGGCAGATTAGGGGTTAATACTTGAAGTTAGGTGTCAGTGATGTTAGGGAGGGCAGATTAGGGGTTAATACTATTTATTATAGGGTTAGTGAGGCGGATTAGGGGTTAATAACTTTATTATAGTAGCGGTGAGGTCCGGTCGGCAGATTAGGGGTTAATAAGTGTAGGTAGGTGGCGGCAATGTTGGGGGCGGCAGATTAGGGGTTAATAAATATAATATAGGGGTCGGCGGTGTTAGGGGCAGCAGATTAGGGGTACATAGGGATAACGTAGGT